>NC_057794.1:176099079-176157896 GCF_018294505.1 Triticum aestivum | reverse complement strand
CTCTCCCCTTCCTCCCCCTCGTCGCCGGCGGCCCGGGTGCCGCCCCGTCCACCTCGTCGGGCTCCTCCTCCCGCTCCGCAGTCCCCACGCCCCCACAGTCGTCTCCTTTGCCACCCCGCTCCTTCCTCCCACAGTGGCTAGGGTTCGAGCCTTCGAGGGAGGATCCGCGCCGCCGCCAGGGCGATCCTGCCTCACCGGCCCGGTCAGCATCGCCGGCCCCTTCCTCTCAGCATCGCCAGCGCTAGGCCCTGCCTGGCCGCCTCCCGCCGGCCCTCCCCCCCGTCGTTCCTGCTCTGCTTCGACAAGCCTCCGGCCCTCCCGTCGCCCCTGCTTCGACCAGCCGCCCACATCTCCTTCGAGAACAGGTGCCTCTCATCTCCCTGTTCCCCACCCCTCTGTTTGTTAGCCGGATGGGTGGATGTTGATGTTGCATATTGAATAGATGGACGAATGGATTTGTTTTGCTACTGTGATTGATAGCTCGTGTTAGTACGTCTTAGATTTTTGCTGCTGTGAACTGTCAATGGTACTAAATCAGTGCCCTTTTGCTGCTTGCTGCTTGCTGCTTAGTGCTAGTTGATAATTTGGTAATGCTACCGATTCTTAGAAATCGATGGATGTACTTTTTCCAGTTTGATACTGCTACTAATTTGATGCTTGCTATTTTAGGCCGCTGCTTGGTATGTGCTCTGTATGCAAGTCATGCTTTTATTCAGTTTTTTCTTCAGTTTTGGCCACTATTGATCTTTCGTTCGATCGAACTGAGAGTGGTTTCGTGAGTGGAAAGTGGAATTGAACAATCTAGACCTGAAATTGAGGCAGTTTTACACGAGTTTGTTTGTTGGTCTTTTAACCCTATCATTTCTCTTGTAGCCAGCATGTGTGTGCGCTTAAACTTGTTTAGCTAGTAATTTCCCCCAATTTGGCCATTACATGTGTAACTTAACTTAGCTGTCTCGATCAACACCCAATTTCCCCCAATTTCTTGTATTTGCAAAGAAAATATAGTGGCTTTAAAGTATATATCTGAATAATGTATGACTTTATGAATTGGCTTGCATAAGAAAGTGTAAATCTGTCTTTGTGTATTGGATTAATGTGGAAATTTTGGAGAGTTCAGAGTTGCCAACTAGCCAAAATAATTCTTAATTCTTAGGTACTGGGCGCTTGCAGAGTTGCCAACTAGCCAAAATAATTCTTAATTCTTTTTTGAACTATACGTATCTTGTTCAATCGAATTTACAATCTAGGATGTCAGTATAGTTCTAGTAATACCTATTTTAATTTCTTAATACTAGTGTTTTCTTAACTAGAAACTGTAGGAGGGCTCTGATGATAAAATTTGTTTCAGAAACAAACATTTACAATGGAATATATACAGAGGAAAGGTAGAATGTAGAGAGGGTAGAGGGGACGGAAGCTTGGGTCTTGGCTCTAGGAAAAGCTTTTTGCTTCTCCAAGTTCTTGTTGTTCGTAGAGAGATGGGTGGGATCTTCGAATTTGACCAATATTTTAAGTAGGATTGGAGGTTCTGTTTGGAGAATTTGACCAATATTTTTGCTTCTCCAAGTCTTGCTGTTGTTATAATTGGCTGAATTGGAGGTTCTGTTTTCCCCTGCCATTTCCTCTGAAATTTGCCTGCCATTTGATCAACATTTCAGTGCAATAAATTGCAATATTTCCATCTAAGTATCCTTGCTTGGCTTCTGGTGTTTTTATTGCTATAGGATTACTAAATGGGATCTTCTAGGATGTTATCTGTTGTTCAAAAAACTGAAAATGTAGCAGTTGTGACTGAATATCCAATCTAGTGGATAGTAGTGGAATGCTAGTTTAGCTGGTTTGTTGCTGTGTAGGATCTTGGCTCTCTGCTCGGCATGCGATCCCTGGTAGTTTCTATAATTGCAGAGCACTGCTCGAGGCCTCGTTTCCATCTTGTTGGTACTTGGAACTTGGAAGGGGGACAAGCAGGCGGAGCGGGTGTAGCCAGACCGGAAGAAGTAGGGTTCTACTTTGGGGCTTTTTGATTCCAAGCAAACCTAGCTGATTTTTATCAAGAGGCCAAACATTCATCTAGTTTTGCTATAAACTGTTGCTAATGTATGATGTTTTCCTATGAATTTGCTATGTGGTACTGCTTATATATGCTAGAATTAATTTTGATATGGATGTGCTGATTGTGTCAAGTAGTAGTACAAGGTTGTTGCCCTCTGGATGCTACCATTGTATTTGCATAGAGGAAATATTGATGGCCTATCTGTCCTGCATATTGTGCTTTGGATGTGCTTTGGCCTGATTGTTCACAGCAATATATATATATATATAGTGTGGTAATACTAGTGTAGGCTTGTATAGTTGTATAGTTTCAGATGTCTCCTGTTCTGGGTCATGGACTTTGTGCCATGGCCACATTGGTTTTTTGTTTGGCCTCAATTTGGCCTGACAAATGATGGTCTACTAGCTGGTCTACTAGCTGGCAAGATGCTTTGGCAGAAGTTCGGAATTGTTATGCAGTGTTGTGTTGAGTTTTGGCAGGAGTTCAGAACTGTTAGGCAAAGGTCATGTCTCCGACCATCGTGTCCTTTTTTGCCTTGTCCACCCGAGAGGCCCTTGAGTTTGCTGGAATGTCGATTAACTTCCTTTCCGGCAAATTCGGGTACTCCATATGTCCTATTTTCAGCAAAGGTCATGCTGAAATTTTCCGTGAATTTTAGCATGACTTTGCTAAAAATAGGACATATGGGGTACTTGTGACTAATGCATGGGCCGGGGTATCTTAGTAGTTAATTAAGTAGGATCACGTGCCCCGGCGTACTTGTGACTAATGCATGGCTTTTAGGGTGCCTCGGTGTCGATAAAAACCGAAATGATGAAAGCTTAGGCTTTTAGGGTGCCTCGGCGTCGAAAAACCCTCAATGATAAAAGCTTAGCTTTTAGGATGCCTCGGTGTCGACAAACCCTAAATGATGAGACCGTGATCTTGTTCCTTGACAATAACCAACTTTTTGACCAAACTTTGTTCCTATTTATAGAGAAACATGGCCAACAACGATGAGGCCGGGGGTTCGGGCGGCAAGAAATTCTGGGAGCTGTCCCAGGAGATGGAGGAACAACCTCACTTGTATGAGGACGCCGCCTTCCCCACCGATCCTGAGACTACTGATGGTACCGCCGAGGATGACCCCACTGATGCCACCACTGATGGTGCCGCCGAGGATGCCACCACTGATGATGGCGGCGCACGCACAAATGGCAGCCAACCGAAGAGGCAACCGAAGGACCGGCGCCCGACCGTGCTCCGCACCCTCAAGGAGGAAGTTACTGAAGTCGACTCCAACGGGAATCCAACGGCACCCGAATGAATAGTCAAGGGGTACTCGCTTCAGCTCGGGTGCATTCTCCGGAGCACCGTCTCGATCAACACCGAGAACCTCAGGCATCCTGACCGAGGGAATTTGCGCAACCTCCTCTTCACGAAGCTGCACGAACGATACAAGTTCCCCGCTGAATTTGAAAACACAAGCCTCAAAGGGAATAAAGTGAACAATGCTTCCCTCACGAAGATGAGCACGGCCCTGTCTACTTGGAAAAGCAATGTGAAGAGAATGATCGAGAAAGGTGAGAGTTATGAGAAGATCAAGGAGAAAAATCCTTCGATCACTGAAGATGACTACAACGACTTCAAGATCAATTGCTCGAGCACCGCAAGCTACGAATCAAGTAAGTGGGGGAAAGAAATGCGGGAGCTGAACTTAGGGGAACACACACTCGTTCCCGGCGGTTACAGAGTGGCGGAGCCTATATGGGACAAGGAGGAGGCGGACCGTGCCGAGCAAGGCCTACCGCCCCTCTTCGATAAATACGGTGACAAGCAGACCAGGAACTTTGTCAGGGCCCGGTACAAGAAGGACCCGAAAACAAAGGATCTTACCACGGATCCGAAGACCAGGGCGCTTGAGCTTGTTCTGGTAAGGAATACACCCCGCGTAATTAGCTCCATATGGTTGCATTCTAATTAATGAAGCCAAATTTCTAAATGGTTCACATTCCTTCCGCAGGCGACTGAAAGTAGTAGCGCAGGGTCGACTAAGAGCAACCCTTGGGACACCACTCTAAATAGGGCGTTGAATGTAATGAAGAACAAGGATAAGCTCAGTAAGCCGACGTCAGCTGGTCGTGTGGCCGGCAAAGGCTTGTCGACAAAATGGTCGTCATACTATAACACTGGTGGGCGAAAGGAGAAAAAGAGCAGCTCGGAAAGCCAGGCGCGCGAGGTTCAAGAACTCAGGGCACAGGTGGCGCGGATTCCAGAGATTGTCCAAGAGCAAGTGCAACAACAACTCGGAGCGACGATCACCACCATTGTGCCTACCTTGATCCAGGGGATTAGTGCGTGGATTGCGGGCGGCCAACAGGGGCCGCCCCCGATTCCTAGCTTCACGGCCAGCAACTCGCAGAACGCGATGACGGGGCCATTGGTGTCTCCTGCGTAGGCGGCATTGGTGTCTCCGACGCCGGCACGGGAGCTTAATGCACCCGGGTGTACGTCAGCCGGCACCTCTGCAGCAAGCGGCCCCTCCGTCAACTGCATGCCCGCCGTTGGCGGTGCCTCGACATTAGCCAAGCTCGACACCATCATCACGGTAACTAATTAAGCCTCTCTCGGCCGAGGACTTCATCTCCTTGCCTTTGACTGGGCATCCCTGACGCCCTACATGTTTTCGCAGGGCGCCGCCGACGTTCCGTGCACTCTCCTGCACTTCGTGAACAACGAGTTGGTCGATGTCGCCAAGGGCAAAATCGTTCAACCGGGCAACCCCTTGTTCCATGGTACCCAGATGCCACCCAACTTGTTTAGGGTTCAACTGGTTCGGGTGCTGCCAGGCTGCGACGAGTTGTTACCTCCGATTCGACCCGTCGGGGCCGACGATGATGACGTGATGACCCTCAGCGCCTGCCTGAGCTGGCCCCTGCTTTGGCCGAAGAGCCAGATTCATTTGGGGGTGGGGGACACCACCCCAAAGACAACACCGCCAGTCGTGCCGGCGCCAAGTCGGCCCCATGTCAAGACCGCCGCAACGGTGCCGGACATCCCTATGCCACTGGATCCAAACATGCATATGGCACAGGATCAGAACGATGACGACGATGATACATTTGCCAACGTTGATCAGTACTTTGCCGATCATGGGTACGGTGGCGACTTCATGGGGCCTCCTTCTCAAGAACCCAACCCAACAAAAGATGTGTGCGATCTAGCTGGTACCGCGGAGAAGCCAAGTTGCAACAGGCGTCGTCTGCAGTTCAGCTCTCAGGAGACACCTCCAGCTGCCGACTTCACCGAGCCTCAGATAGGCGAGGTGCGAAATATGATCAGCCCCAACACACTCAAGAAGGCGGTCTGTGAGCAGAACTCGGTCCCATTACAGGAAGAAGAAGGCACGCAAAAGAAAGACTAACAAGGGTGCGGGCCAGCCGGCACCGAGTACGATCCGTGCTCAGGACGGGCCACCTTCACCTGAGGATATCTCGAGGAGGGTGCATGTGGCGGGTAGGCCGATGCTACCAAGAAATATGCTCGATGCTGCAACCGGTGCTATGCAGAGTCTGCATGACAATGTTCTTTCTTTGGAGAAGCGGCGTCTCGGAGAGAAGGATGTGGCATACCCGGTTTTCGCGGCCAAGGTGCCAGAGGGCAAGGGCTTTGTGGATAACTCCATCGGGGGTACGACCGTCCTGCGGTTTGATGACATCCACGCTATGTTGAACCTTCATCCGCCGCACTACACCTTCGTTCGGCTATTTTCGCTGAGTATGGAGATGCGGATCATTCGCGACAAGACCCCGGACATCGTGATAGTCGACCCCTTCTACATGTGTGCCAAGATCTTGGGCAGCGCTGGGGACCGGCAAGTCGCGAGTTCTTACCTCGAAGGCGTCATTCTGGCAAACCAAGATAAGGATAACTTCCTCGTGCCTTACTTTCCCGAGTAAGTCCTCCCCTCAACCGCCCCGTAACATATGAATTCTTAGATTTCGATCATTTTTCTTTTAACATTCCGTGTTTTCTGCAGTTACACACGTTGCACACTCATCCTCCTAAGCCCCAAATATTCCATGGCCACGTATTTTGACCCGGACCGTCAGTCGAACGTAGACTACAAAAATGTCAAGAAGGTTCTTGATGATGTTCTCCCCGGCTACGTCAAATCTGGAGGCACCTTCACCATGCCTATTCGTAAGTACGGCAAGCATGTGTTCTCCCACAATACGACGTTCTGCTGCGTCAAGCAGCCGCCTGGCGGTCAGAAGGGTGCCTACTACGCCATCCATCACATGCGGGCGATCGTACGGGACCATCATCAACTTCTGCTACCGAGTAGACTCAAAGATTGGGCCGCGAGCGTGTCGGCAATCCAGGATGCGGACATCAGACAAGAATTCTTTCGCATCCAGTCGGAGTTTGCGGAAATCATCCATCAAGATGTCCTTCGTACCGCGGGGCAGTTCTACCTCAGAAATCAACCGTCCAACAGTGACATCGACACAATCCTACAAATGCAGGCTGACAACGCCCGTTCTTTCATGACTCCCACGATAGACGGCGGCTTCATCCACGCTCCGGTCCCTTGAGTCGAGTCAAAAGCAGTGATGCTGTGTCTAGTTCTGAAACATCGATTGGCTCATGTTGTAATTAAACTTTAATGAACTTGTAGTATGTCTCTTTGGTTTCGAGAGTCGTTCAACTTAAGATGTAATCGATGCTATTAATGTCTTGCTTTTCTCTTCCGATCGTTCTGTTGCATACTTATATATTGCTTATGTATTGTCTGTGAATTGGTACTAACGTTTCGTTTGGCTACTGCATAGCGATGCCGTGGTATGTCGTGTACAAGGGTAAGGTTCCCGGAGTCTACGACGACTGGGAGGAGTGTCAGAGACAGGTTCACCGATTCAGCGGTAACAGTTACAAAGGGTACGCCACTAGGGCCAAGGCCAAATCTAGATACGCCCGCTATCTAGCGGGAGAGGGGAGGGAGCGTTGGAGGAACCGGATGAACACGAGTTTCATCGTGATGATGCTCATCGTGATGACCACAGCTCTCTTCTATGTGATTGTAGTTTAGATGATCGATATCGACTTGTAATGTGAAGACAAACTCGCGGTCTCGAGACTTGTAATATATAGTGTTCTATCTTTGTTAGGTCTTTTCAATTCGGAGACTAATATGATGACTTGTATTCGGAGACTAAAATGATGAATTGTATTCAGAGACTAATCTTCTATTGTATTCGATGAATCTGTTGTTGATGTGTGCTGTCTATATTTTGTCCAATTATACATTTTGTAACCTGTGCAAAAAATAGAAAATTAAAAAATAAAAAAAAACTAATATTCATACTAATGGCGCATCACATCACGGTGCACCATTAGTATGCCAAACGATAATAATGGCGCATCGTTAAACAGTGCGCCATTAGTATGCCGAAGTTACTAATGGCGCATCTTGCTGTCGTGCGCCATTAGTATGCCAAAGCACCTGGGTATACATGGCCCCCTGGGAGGCATACTAATGGCGCACTATTGTATATACTAATGGCGCATCAGGGGTGCGCCATTAGTATACCAGATACTAAGGGCGCACCAGTGGTGCGCCATTACTAAATATACTAATGGCGTGCTACTAATGGCGCACCACTAATGCGCCATTAATGGCCAAATTAGGTGCGCCATTAGTAGGCCTTTTCCTACTAGTGAGAGAGCACTCAAACCAACAAGTATGATCACACATGCGCTAGATCCATGAACAGAAAGGCAGATACAGGATCCACAATCAACTAGGGACGATACAAAGGTAGCCGGTCTTCTCCGAAAGGAGGTCTTGAGGTTCTTCCCGTAAACGGGTCTTGAATCCACTTGGGGGATCTTCTCCGTAGGAAGCGCAATCTCCGAGGAGAAGATAACCAAGTGGATGAGCAAAGTTCTCACACGAAATATGAGCTAACCCTTTGCTAACCCTTACTTGGAGGAGGTGGAGGGGTATATATAGTCTTAGTGCAAAAGGGGGCGAAGTGGGGGGTACATGGGTCTGGGGCCCGAATCCTATGCATAGCACGTACCGGACATCCACTAGTGGCCGGTCGTCCGGTGGTTCATGGGCGGCCGGACGTCCCGTAAGTGCCGGTCGTCCGCTCGTTTTGGCTCGGGCGCTGAAGTGACGGATTTCCGGGTTGGGCCGGTCGTCCGGTCGCCGGACGTCCGGAGGCGTCGGACGTCCGCTCATTTGGCTCGGGTGCAGGAGGTCAGGAGGCGTCGGACGTCTGGTCACCGGACGTCCGGAGGCGTCGGACGTCCGCTCGCTAGGGCTCGGCTGGGGCTTCACGCGTCGGATGTCCGGTCCCGGCCGGTCATCCGGGGGCTGGGACTTTTCCTGCAGCTCTCCTCCTTCTCCGTCTTCATGTCCATCTTCCTCTTCTTCTTCTCCTTTCTCCTTAGCTTCTCCATGATACCCGAGTATACACAATGTGTCCATATGAGGTAGTATGTCTCATGTGCATCGAAGTGGAAATGTGAGAGGAGAGATGTCACCTCGGTTTCAAGAGCTCTTGCACATGCTCGTGTCATGGGTCCAAGTGGTGTCGTAGGAGATGTAGTTGGGTCCATGGGGATGACCTTGGGATGCTCCGCATCACTGTCTGAGCACAGGATTCGGGCCCAAGGCCCATTTACCCTCCACCTCGTCCCCTTTTTGCACTAAGACTATAAATAGACCGCCTATTCCTTCTAGCTAGGGGTCAGCATTGGTTTAGCTCATATTAGAGATAGAGCATTGCTCATCCACATCGGATATACTCCACGAGAGAGACTGTAGCCCCTCTTCGGAGAAGATCCCTTTGGATTCAAGACCCCTCTAAGGGAAGATCCCCTCGTGGATTCAATACCTCCTCACGGAGAAAACCGGCTACCTTTTTGTATCGTCCCTAGTTGACCATGTACCGTGTGATCTCATATGTACTCGTGGATCTAGCACACGTGTGACTATTTCTTGTTGGTTTAGTGTTTCTCTCGTGTTTCCCCCGTGTTTTCCCTCGTTTCCATCCTCGCGTTCTTAGTGTTCATCGCGGGATCCACTCGTTTCGTGAAAGATCGGCCGACTAGGGTTCTACCCTACACCATCTTGGTATCTAGATCCACGTTGATCACGAATTTGGAGCCTCTCCGTTGTGTTGCTAGCCTAGTTTTTGTTGATTTTGTCCCTAATTTGAATATTCCCCACAAAAATAGACCCCAATTTTTTTTGTTATTTGTTGGTGTGTTGAAATTTTGTTGGATTTGATTCGTGGATTTTCTTTGTCTTCAGTGGATCTAGCTTTTTTTCCCTTTCCCCACCCTTTGCATCTGAAATCGCCCGAATTTGACCTATTTCACCTCATCCACCCCGCCCACGTGCAGTTCATCCCGTACCCAAAAAGTGCCCAGGCACCGGACGTCCGACGACCGGATGACCGGCCCAGCCCGGACGTCCAATGATCCCTGACGAAACTGATTTCTTCCGGTTTAGTCACCACCACCACCCCACGTTTCCACATACGCACTCCCACCACCTATACACCATCACCACTTCCGCATACCACCACCATTTCTTACCCGTTTTGCACTCCGACACGTTTTGTCACTTTGAGCTTTGAGAATTTGAGTTGCGGTTCCGTGTCCTTTTGTGTTTCGGCTATTTAGGCACGGTTTGACATCAACATCACCGCCACTCATCTTCGCCATGGATGCGTCATCAACAACGACCACCTCGACTACATCTTGGTATTCGTGCCACAATTTTTACACCATCAACCATTTCTTGCTTACAAGGACCAACGAAGCGGTAACCTCGTCTTGGTATCGGACATATCATTCTTGCCATTACTTTGATAGCCATCATAGCCTTACTCCTTTGCGTCGCTTACCCATCGAGAGTAGCTTTTGAGTATTGCCGGCAACGAGACTTGTACACATTAGTGATCATACTTCCCATAGCATACATACATCATTGGTGCATATCTTGGTATCATTCGCTTGTGTCACAAGGTTATCATCGCATACACAATTGCTATCTTGGTTCATGAGGCATTGCATGAGAAAAGAGATCAAACAACAAAGAGCCAAACAAGCTTTTAAGCAAAAGGGAAAGATACGCAAAGAGCTTTTAAGCAAGCACCATAGCATCATACAACATTAAGATTGTCATACTAGATCATCTTGGACCATATCATAGAAACACCTTGCATAGAGCATACTTGGGATAGAAGTCGTTGCATTTTTTCTTAGTAGGTTGTGCACAAGTCTTGTATCCGCCTATTGTGCAATCATGCTAGTGTCTCTCTAGTGTTGTGCAACAAGAGCATTTTTGTGGATTCCACATTTTGGCTCATCCTTGGTTGCACGACCCCACTTATCTTTTTGTGTGTGTGTTTCCGTGTACCTTACATTGCTTGGTCTACTTGTTGCATTGCGAACTTACGAATCTTTTCCAAAATTATTGAAGCTCACTTACAATTGCATTAAATTTTGTGCCACCATCCTAACCAAGCTACATCATAAGCTTTTACTTGTGTAGGTGTGAGAAACCGAGAAGAATTGGTACCAATTGTGCTATTTCCTTGTCCACATTGGAGTGATCATTGATCCACCTTCAACTTTGGTCAAGGTACATTTGGTATTCGTTCTTCTCTTTCTACCACTCACATTTTTCCCTTGGAATGATGGATAGGCCAAGTACTTCTACCAACCCGCTCTTCATTGAGCACGACGACGACATGAATTCCTACGTCACCAAGAGCCACCTCTTTGGTGCACAACGTGCTTTGCATCAAGAGCAACAAGCAATGAGTGAACGCATCGACAACCTCGCCGCCGACTTGCGACTCTCCGAGCAACGTACAAGGGACTACTTCGACCACAAGCTCGACGATCACAAGCAAGAGAAGGATGCAAGAATGGATGAGATTCATGCTTTGTTGCTCAACCGCTCTTCTTCCACTTCGTCCTCTTCAAGAAGGAGCCGCTCAAGTCGACAATCCGATTTCATCCTCTCCGGCTCAAGTACACTATCATCAAACACTCTTCGTTGTGCCGTGCGCAACGAGTCAAGCAAGCCTCAATCCTCTACGAGACACCAACTCGCAAGAGCACCATCAATAGCAAACCCAAGCGGACATGAAGAGGAAGAGCAAGCGCATCTACACCAAGAAGCACAAGATGTTGAGGCACAACGTCAAGTGCAACGATTGCGAGATGCTCAAGCACCTGAGGTGCAACAAGCCCACCAAGATTCAAGTCGAGCCGTAGCCAAACGAGGCCGACAAGCTCGTGAGCATGAAGAAGCACTTCGCGAAGAAGCTCATGAACGAAGATTTCAAGCTCGCGTGCATCGTGAAGTTCCTCCTCGAGCTCGACAAGCTCCTCCACAAGTTCTCCAAGAACATCCAGTTCACCAAGAGCATGAAGACAATAGAAATCATCCACGACAAGAGCAACTTGAGATCGACAACCCTCCTCGCCAAGAGCAACACGAGCTTGACATTCATCAACAACATGGACGTCATCATCCCCGACCCCAACACAATGAAGAGCAACGATACGGCAAGCTAAAATTCACCATGCCCAAGTTCAATGGAAGCAACGATCCCGAAGGGTATCTTTCATGGGCATTGAAGGTCGACAAAATCTTCCGCTTGCACAACTATGACAAAGAGAAGAAGATCGCGATGTCATTCCTTGAGTTCCAAGACTATGTCCTCATTTGGTGGGAACAATTTATCGAGCGCCGCGAGGTAAGAGGAGAACCACCCATCACTACTTGGGCGCAACTGAAGGATGTCATGAGAGCATGCTTCGTGCCTACCTACTACAACCGCGACCTCTTCAAGAAACTCCAACTACTCAAGCAAGGAACCAAGAGCGCTGAAGAGTACTACAAGGAGATGGAGATTGCCATGATAAGAGCCAATGTCACGGAAGATGATGAGAAAACTATGGCATGTTTCCTGAATGGATTCAACTATCCTATCAAGAAGATCGCTGACTTCTCACCATACTCAAACCTCACCGAGCTAGTGCATCAAGCTACCAAAGAGGAACGTCAAGTGCAAGACGATTACAAGTATGCCAAGTTCTCATCAAAGTCATAGGGCTTCTCCAACACCCAAGCTTCAACGACTCCAACACCGTCTACCAAGCCATCTATAAGCAACGTTGACAACTCGAGTCACAAGAAAGCTTCATCAACTCCAAGTCATCCTCCTACTGCAAGCAACTTCAAGCCGAGAGCATCATCATCATCAACCCCCACCGATGAAACCATCAAGACAAGTTCCTTCAAATGCTTCACATGTGGAGGCCGAGGCCACAAGTCCTATGAGTGCACCAACAAGAGGACCATGATCCTCGACGACGACGACACCTACGACTCAATGAGTGAAGGAGAAATGGACGCCCTCGAGCAAGTCACCACACACCGGCAAGTGAACGATCAAGAAGAACAAGTCTTTTGCAATGAAGATTCAAGTGCCGCCCTTGTTGTCTCCAAGGTCTTGACTCTCTAACATCACCAAGAAAAAGACCAACGATGCCATATCTTTCATACCAAGGACGGCATAAATGGAAGATTCGCCAAGGTCATCATCGATGGAGGGAGTTGTCATAACCTCGCAAGTGAAGAACTTTGCTCCAAGCTCCAATTTCCCAAGACAAAGAACCCACATCCCTACAAAGTTCAATGGCTTAGCGACTCCGGCACTATCCACGTCAAGCATCGAGTACAAGTCTCCTTCAAAATTGGCGCCTAATAAGACACTTTGGAGTGTGATGTCGTTCTGATGACCGTTTGCCACCTTCTTATTGGATGCCCATGGAAATTTGATAGAGGTGTCATACACAACGACCAAACGAACCACTACATCTTCAAGATGAAAGGAAAGGAGTACATACTTCGTCCCATGTCTCCAAGCCAAGTGATGGCCGAAAAGGAAGCCACCCATCATAGAGAAAATAGTGAGAGAGCGAGCCACCAAAAAGAGAGTGAGCGCCACAAACCCAAATCAAGCGCCTCCACGATGAGCGACAAGAAGAACTTAGTCATATTTGCCACCAAAAGTGAGATAAGAGGAGTATGTGAGAACCCATCTAGTGTCCTACACTATATCCTTTTGTGCAAGGACAATGCAACACAAGCTAACACCTCTCACACTCTACCTTTAGTATTATCTTCTCTTTTGCAGGAATTTCAAGATGTTTTCCGCGACGAGCTACCTCCGGGACTACCTCCACTACGAGGCATCAAGCATCGCATCGACCTCATCCCCGGAGCACCGCTTCCGAACAAAGCTCCCTACCACATCTGAAGGAAATACACCCTAGAGGCAATAATAAAGTTATTATTTATTTCCTTATTTCATGATAAATGTTTATTATTCATGCTAGAATTGTATTAACCGGAAACATAATACATGTGTGAATACATAGACAAACAGAGTGTCACTAGTATGCCTCTACTTGACTAGCTCGTTGAATCAAAGATGGTTAACTTTCCTAGCCATAGACATGAGTTGTCATTTGATTAACGGGGTCACATCATTATAGAATGATGTGATTGACTTGACCCATTCCGTTAGCTTAGCACTTGATCGTTTAGTTTGTTGCTATTGCTTTCTTCATAACTTATACATGTTCCTATGATTATGAGATTATGCAACTCCCGTTTATCGGAGCAACACTTTGTGTGGTACCAAACGTCAAACGTAACTGGGTGATTATAAAGTTGCTCTACAGGTGTCTCCGAAGGTACTTGTTGGGTTGGCGTATTTCGAGATTAGGATTTGTCACTCTGACTATCGGAGAGGTATCTTTGGGCCCTCTTGGTAATGCACATCACTTAAGCCTTGCAAGCATTGCAACTAATGAGTTAGTTGCGGGATGATGTATTACAGAACGAGTAAAGAGACTTGCCGGTAACGAGATTGAACTAGGTATTGAGATACCGACGATCGAATCTCGGGCAAGTAACATACCGATGACAAAGGGAACAACGTATGTTGTTATGCGGTCTGACCGATAAAGATCTTCGTAGAAAATGTAGGAGCCAATATGAGCATCCAGGTTCCTCTATTGGTTATTGACCAGAGACATGTCTTGGTCATGTCTACATTGTTCTCGAACCCGTAGAGTCCGCACGCTTAACGTTATGATGACAGTTTCATTATGAGTTTATATATTTTGATGTACCGAAGGTTGTTCGGAGTCTCGGATATGATCACTGACATGATGTGGAGTCTCGAAATGGTCGAGACATAATGATTGATATATCGGAAGCCTATGTTTGGACATCGGAAGTGTTCCAGGTGAAATCGGCATTTTACCGGAGTACCGGGAGGTTACTGGAACCCCCCGGTAACCTAATGGGCCTTAATGGGCCTAGTGGAGTAAGTGGAGAGGAGGCCAAGGCGCAGCCGCGCGCCCCTTCCCCCCAGTCCGAATTGGACAAGGAGGGGGGGTCGGCGCCCCCCCCTTTCCTTTTCCCTCTCTCTCCTTCCCCCCCAAGTCCTAGTCCAACATGGAAAGGGAGGAGTCCTACTCCAAGGAGGAGTTGGACTCCTCCTGGCGCGCCCATTGCCTGTCCGCACCTCCTCCCCCTTGCTCCTTTATATGCAGGGGCAGGGGGGAACCCCAGAGACAACAGTTGATCATTGATCTCTTAGCCATGTGCGGTGCCCCCCTCCACCATAGTCCTTGATAATATTGTAGTGATGCTTAGGCGAAGCCCTGCGACAGTAGAACATCAAGATCGTCACCACGCGATCGTGCTGACAGAACTCTTCCCCGACATTCTGCTGGATCGGAGTCCAGGGATCGTCATCGAGCTGAACGTGTGCTAGAACTCGGAGGTGCCGTAGTTTCGGTGCTTGATCGGTCGGGCTGTGAAGACATACGACTACATCAACCACGTTGTGCTAACGCTTCCGCTTTCGGTCTACGAGGGTACGTGGACAACACTCTCCCCTCTCATTGCTATGCATCACCATGATCTTGCGTGTGCGTAGGAATTTTTTTGAAATTACTACGTTCCCCAACAGTGGCATCAGAGCCTAGGTTTTATGCGTTGATGTTGTGCACGAGTAGAACACAAGTGAGTTGTGGGCGATGTAAGTCATACTTCTTACCAGCATGTCATACTTTGGTTCGGCGGTATTGTTGGATGAAGCGGCCCGGACCGACATTACGCGTACGCTTGCGCGAGACTAGTTCCACCGACGTGCTTTGCACACAGGTGGCTGGCGGGTGTCAGTTTCTCCAACTTTAGTTGAACCAAGTGTGGCTACGCCCGGTCCTTGCGAAGGTTAAAACATCACCAACTTGACAAACTATTGTTGTCGTTTTGATGCGTAGGTAAGAACGGTTCTTGCTAAAGCCCGTAGCAGCCACGTAAAACTTGCAGCAACAAAGTAGAGGACGTCTACCTTGTTTTTGCAGGGCATGTTGTGATGTGATATGGTCAAGACATGATGCTAAATTTTATTGTATGAGATGATCATGTTTTGTAACCGAGTTATCGGCAACTGGCAGGAGCCATATGGTTGTCGCTTTATTGTATGCAATGCAATTGCGCTGTAATGCTTTACTTTATCACTAAGCGGTAGCCATAGTCGTGGAAGCATAAGATTGGCGAGACGACAACGATTCTACGATGGTGATCAAGGTGTCGCATCGGTGACGATGGTGATCATGACCGTGCTTCGGAGATGGAGATCATAAGCACAAGATGATGATGGCCATATCATATCACTTATATCGATTGCATGTGATGTTTATCTTTTATGCATCTTATCTTGCTTTGATTGACGGTAGCATTATAAGATGATCTCTCACTAAATTTCAAGATAAAAGTATTCTCCCTGAGTATGCACTGTTGCCAAAGTTCGTCGTGCCCAGACACCACGAGATGATCGGGTGTGATAAGCTCTACGTCCATCTACAACGGGTGCAAGCCAGTTTTGCACACGCAGAATACTCAGGTTAAACTTGATGAGCCTAGCATATGCAGATATGGCCTCGGAACACTGAGACTGAAAGGTCGAGCGTGAATCATATAGTAGATACGATCAACATAGTGATGTTCACCATTGAAAACTACTCCATTTCACGTGATGATCAGTTATGGTTTAGTTGATTTGGATCACGTGATCACTTAGAAGATTAGAGGGATGTCTTTTTAAGTGGGAGTTCTTAAGTAATATGATTAATTGAACTTAAATTTATCATGAACGTAGTCCTGGTAGTATTAGCATATCTATGTTGTAGATCAATAGCTCGCGTTTAGCTCCCCTGTTTTATTTTTGATATGTTCCTAGAGAAAACTAAGTTGAAAGATATTAGTAGCAATGATGCGGATTGGATCCGTGGTCTTAGGTTTATCCTCCTTGTTGCGCAGAAGAATTATGTCCTTAATGCACCGCTAGGTGACAGGCCTATTGCAGGAGCAGATGCAGACGTCATGAACGTTTGGCTAGCTCAATATGATGACTACTTGATAGTTTAGTGCACCATGCTTAATAGCTTAGAATCGGGACTTCAAAGATGTTTTGAACGTCATGGATCATATGGATGTTCCAGGAGTTGAAGTTAATATTTCAAGCAAATACCCGAGTTGAGAGATATGAAGTCTCCAACAAGTTCTATAGCTAAAAGATGGAGGAGAATAGCTCAAGCAGTGAGCATCTGTTCAGATTGTCTGGGTACTACAATCGCTTGAATCAAGTGGGAGTTCATATTCCAGATAAAATAGTGATTGACAGAATTCTCTAGTCACCATCACCAAGTTAGTAGAACTTCGTGATGAACTATAGTATGCAAGGGATGATGAAAACGATTCCCGAGCTTTTCATGATGATGAAATCAATGAAAGGTAGAAATCAAGAAAGAGCGTCAAGTGTTGATGATTAACAAGACCACTAGTTTCAAGAAAAGGGCAAAGGGAAAGAAAGGGAACTTCAAGAAGAACGGCAAGCAAGTTGCTGCTCAAGTGAAGAAGCCCAAGTCTGGTCCTAAGCCTGAGACTAAGTGTTTCTACTGCAAAGGGACTGGTCACTGGAAGTGGAACTGCCCCAAGTATTTGGCGGATAAGAAGGATGGCAAAGTGAACAAAGGTATATTTGATATACAGATTATTGATGGGTATTTTACTAGTGTTCGTAGAAACCTCTCGGTATTTGATACTGGTTCAGTTGCTAAGGGTAGAAACTCGAAACGGGAGTTGCAGAATGAACAGAGACTAGTTAGGGGCGAAGTGACGATGTGTGTTGGAAGTGGTTCCAAGATTGATATAATCATCATCGCACACTCCCTATACTTTCGGGATTAGTGTTGAACCTAAATAAGTGTTATTTGGTGTTTGCGTTGAGCATGAATATGATTTGATCATGTTTATTGCAATACGGTTATTCATTTAAGTAAGAAGTTGTTCTGTTTACATGAATAAAACCTTATATGGTTACACACCCAATGAAAATGGTTCGTTGGATCTCGATCGTAGTGATACACATATTCATAATATTGAAACCAAAAGATGCAAAGTTAATAATGATAGTGCAACTTATTTGTGGCACTGTCGTTTAGGTCATATTGGTGTAAAGCGCATGAAGAAAATCCATGCTGATGGGCTTTTGGAATCACTTGATTATGAATCAGTTGATGCTTGCGAACCACGCCTCATGGGCAAGATGACTAAGACTCCGTTCTCTAGAACAATGGAACAAGCAACAGATTTGTTGGAAATCATACATGCTGATGTATGTGGTCCGATGAATATTGAGGCTCGCAGCAGGTATCATTATTTTCTCATCTTCACAGATGATTTGAGCAGATATGAGTATATCTACTTGATGAAACACAAGTCTGAAACATTTGAAAAGTTCAAAGAATTTCAGAGTGAAGTGGAGAATCATCGTAACAAAAATAAAAGTTTCTACGATATGATCATAGAAGGAAAATATTTAAGTTACGAGTTTGGCCTTCAGTTAAAACAATGTGAAATAGTTTCACTACTCACGCCACCTGGAACACCATAGTGTAATGGTGTGTCCGAACGTCGTAACCGTACTTTATTAGATATGGTGCGATCTATGATGTCTCTTACCGATTTACCACTATCGTTTTGGGGTTATGCATTAGAGACAGCTACATTCACATTAAATAGGGCACCATCTAAATCCGTTGAGACGACACCGTATGAACTATGGTTTGGCAAGAAACCTAAGCTGTCGTTTCTTAAAGTTTGAGGTTGCAATGCTTATGTGAAAAAGTTTCAACCTGATAAGCTCAAACCCAAATCGGAGAAGTGCATCTTCATAGGATACCCAAAAGAATATGTTGGGTACACCTTCTATCACAGATCCGAAGGCAAGATATTCATTGCTGAGAATGGATCCTTTCTAGAGAAGGAGTTTCTCTCGAAAGAAGTGAGTGGGAGGAAAGTAGAACTTGATGAGGTAACTATACCTGCTCCCTTATTGGAAAGTAGTTCATCATAGAAATATGTTCCTGTGACTACTACACCAATTAGTGAGGAAGCTAATGATGATGATCATGTAACTTCAGATCAAGTTACTACCGAACCTCGTAGGTAAACCAGAGTGAGATCCACACCAGAGTGGTACGGTAATCCTGTTCTGGAGGTCATGTTACTTGACCATGACGAGCCTATGAACTATGAGGAAGCGATGATGAGCCCAGATTCCGCGAAATGGCTTGAGGCCATGAAATCAGAGATGAGATCCATGTATGAGAACAAAGTATGGACTTTGATTGACTTGCCCATTGATCGGTGAGCCAATGAGATTAAATGGATCTTCAAGAGGAAGACGGACGCTGATAGTAGTGTTACTATCTACAAAGCTAGAATTGTCGCAAAATGGTTTTTGACAAGTTCAAGGTGTTGACTACGATGAGAGTTTCTCAATCGTATCTATGCTTCAGTATGTCTGAAGCATGTTAGCAATTGCCGCATTTTATGAAATCTGGCAAATGGATAAACAAAACTGCATTCCTTAAATGGATTTATTAAAGAAGAGTTGTATATGATGCAACCAGAAGGTTTTGTCAATCCTAAAGGTACTAACAAAATATGCAAGCTCTAGCGATCCATCTATGGACTGGTGCAAGCATCTCGGAGTTAGAATATACGCTTTGATAAGTTGATCAAAGCATATAGTTTTATACAGACTTGCGGTGAAGCCTGTATTTACAAGAAAGTGAGTGGGAGCACTACAGCATTTCTGATAAGTATATGTGAATGACATATTGTTGATCAGAGATAATGTAGAATTATTCTGTAAAGCATAAAGGAGTATTTGAAAGGAGTTTTTTCAAAGAAAAACCTCGGTGAAGCTGCTTACATATTGAGCATCAAGAGATAGATCAAGATGCTTGATAAGTTTTTCAATGAGTACATGCCTTGACAAGATTTTGAAGTAGTTCAAAATGGAACAGTCAAAGAAAGAGTTCTTGCCTGTGTTACAAGGTGTGAAACTGAGTAAGACTCAAAGCCTGACCACGGCAGAAGATAGAAAGAGAATGAAAGTCATTCCCTATGCCTTGGCCATAGGTTCTATAAAGTATGCCATGTTGTGTACCATATCTATTGTGTACCTGACCATAAGTTTGGCAATAGTGATCTAGGAGTGGATCACTGGACAGCGGTCAAAATTATCCTTAGCGGAATAAGGATATGTTTCTCGATTATGGAGGTGACAAAAGGTTCATCATAAAGGGTTACGTCGATGCAAGTTTTGACACTGATCCAGATGACTCAAAGTCTCAATCTGGATACATATTGAAAGTGGGAGCAATTAGCTAGAGTAGCTTAGTGCAGAGCATTGTTGACATAGAAATTTGCAAAATACTTACGGATCTGAATGTGGTAGACCCGTTGACTAAACATCTCTCACAAGCAAAACATGATCACACCTTAGTACTCTTTGGGCGTTAATCACATAGCGATGTGAACTAGATTATTGAATCTAGTAAACCCTTTGGGTGTTGGTCACATGATGATGTGAACTATGGGTGTTAATCACATGGTGATGTGAACTATTGATATTAAATCACATGGCGATGTGAACTAGATTATTGACTCTAGTGCAACTGGGAGACTGAAGGAAATATGCCATAGAGGCAATAATAAATTTATTATTTATTTCCTTATTTCATGATAAATATTTATTATTCATGCTAGAATTGTATTAACTGGAAACATACTACATGTGTGAATACATAGACAATCAGAGTGTCACTAGTATGCATCTACTTGACTAGCTCGTTGAATCAAAGATGGTTAAGTTTCCTAGCCATAGACATGAGTTGTCATTTGATTAACGGGGTCACATCATTAGAGAATGATGTGATTGACTTGACCCATTCCGTTAGCTTAGCACTTGATCGTTTAGTTTGTTGCTATAGCTTTCTTCATAACTTATACATGTTATTATGACTATGAGATTATGAAACTCCCGTTTATCGGAGGAACACTTTGTGTGCTACCAAACGTCACAACATAAATGGGTGATTATAAAGGTGCTCTATAGGTGTCTCCGAAGGTACTTGTTGGGTTGGCGTATTTCGAGATTAAGATTTGTCACTCCGACTGTCGGAGAGGTATCTCTGGGCCCTCTCGATAATGCACATCACTTAAGCCTTGCAAGCATTGCAACTAATGAGTTAGTTGCAGCATGATGTATTACGGAACGAGTAAAGAGACTTGCCAGTAACGAGATTGAATTAGGTATTGAGATACCGACGATCGAATCTCGGGCAAGTAACATACCGATGACAAAGGGAACAACGTATGTTGTTATGCGGTCTGACCGATAAAGATCTTCGTAGAAAATGTAGGAGCCAATATGAGCATCCAGGTTCCGCTATTGGTTATTGACCAGAGACATGTCTCGGTCATGTCTACATTGTTCTCAAACCCGTAGGGTCCGCGCGCTTAACGTTACGATGACAGTTTCATTATGAGTTTATATATTTTGATGTACCGAAGGTTGTTCGGAGTCCCGGATATGATCACAGACATGACGAGGAGTCTCGAAATGGTCGAGACATGAAGATTGATATATTGGAAGCCTATGTTTGGACATCGGAAGTGTTCCGAGTGAAATCGGCATTTTACCGGAGTACCGGGAGGTTACCGGAACGCCCCGGTAACCTAATGGGCCTTAATGGGCCTAGTGGAGGAAGTGGAGAGGAGGCCAAGGGGCAGCCGCGTGCCCCTTCCCCCCAGTCCGAATTGGACAAGGAGGGGGGTCGGTGCCCCCCCTATCCTTTTCCCTCTCTCTCCTTCCCCCCCCCCCCAAGTCCTAGTCCAACATGGAAAGGGGGGAGTCCTACTCCCAGGAGGAGTAGGACTCCTCCTGGCGTGCCCCTTGCCTGGCCGCACCTGCTCTCCCTTGCTCCTTTATATACAGGGGCAGGGGGGCACCCCAGAGACAACAGTTGATCATTGATCTCTTAGCCGTGTGCGGTGCCCCCCTCCACCATTGTCCTCGATAATATTGTAGTGGTGCTTAGACGAAGCCCTGCGACAGTAGAACATCAAGATCGTCACCACGCCGTCGTGCTGACGGAACTCTTCCCCGACATTCTGCTGGATTGGAGTTCAGGGATCGTCATCGAGCTGAACGTGTGCTAGAACTCGGAGGTGCCGTAGTTTTGGTGCTTGATCGGTCGGGCCGTGAAGACGTACGACTACATCAACCGCGTTGTGCTAACGCTTCCGCTTTCGGTCTATGAGGGTACGTGGACAACACTCTCCCCTCTCGTTGCTATGCATCACCATGATCTTGCGTGTGCGTAGGAAATTTCTTGAAATTACTACGTTCCCCAACAGTGGTATCAGAGCCTAGGTTTTATGTGTTGATGTTGTGCACGAGTAGAACACAAGTGAGTTGTGGGCGATATAAGTCATACTGCTTACCATCATGTCATACTTTGGTTCGGCGGTATCGTTGGATGAAGCGTCCCAGACCGACATTAAAATTGGTTACTATGAATCATGCCTATCGGTCTATCGGAAGCACCAGGTACTTTTATGCGTCTTATGAATCATGTCTTTCGCCCTTACATTGGTGTGTTTGTTGTGGTCGACTTTGATGATATCCTTGTTTATAGCAAATCTCTTCAAGATCATGTTACCTTTGCTAACATGGAAAAGTGCCTTTTCGGCGTTGATAAGCTTGTTTTCTTGGGTTTTGTTGTTTCTTCTAAGGGTATTCATGTAGACGAGTCCAAGATCAATGCTATTAAGACTTGGCCCCAACCAACCAACTTGCAACAAGTGTGAAGTTTTCTTGGCATTGCGGGTTTCTATCGTCGCTTTGTGAAAGATTTTAGCACCATTGCTTCGCCTTTGCATGCTTTGAGCAAGAAAAACGTGCCTTTTGTTTGGGGACCATCCCAAGATACCGCTTTCAATGAGCTTAAGAACTTGCTTACTCATGCTCCCATGCTTGCCTTACCCAACTTTGACAAACCCTTTGAGATTCATTGTGATGCTAGCAGTAATGGCATAGGAGGTGTGTTAATGCAAGAGAAGGGCCCCATAGCTTACTTTAGTGAGAAATTTTTGGAGCGCAATTCAATTACCCCATCTATGACAAAGATATTTATGGTTTAGGGCGAGTTTTGCATGAATGGGAACACTATCTTCGCCCTCATTAATTCATCATTCATACCGATCATGAAACGCTCAAGTACCTTAAGGGTCAAACCAAGTTGAACAAGCGTCATGCTAAATGAAGTGAATTCATTGAGTCTTTTCCTTATGTCATGAAGTATGTCAAAGGTAAGGAAAATGTTGTGGCGGACGCTCTTTCCCGCATATGCATGCTTGTCACTCAACTTGAATTGGATGTTATTGGCTTTGAGCACATAAAAGACTTGTATGAGCATGATCCTACTTTTGCTATTCCTTATGCCAAATGTTTGACGCATACATCTTGGGAACGCTATTACATCAAAGATGGATATCTTATGAGAGCTAACAAACTTTGCATCCCCGAGTCTTCTCTTCGTTTGTTGCTTTTGCAGGAATCTCATGGAGGAGGCTTAATGGGACATTTTGGACGTGACAAGACATTTCCTACGCTCTCCAAGAACTATTTTTGGCCCAAGATGTTTCGCGACGTCAACCGATGCTCTACATATCGCAAAGCTAAGTCTAAAGCTCAATCCCATGGCCTTTAGATGCCTCTCCCAATTCCATATCAACCATGGGAAGACATTATAATGGATTTTGTACTTGGATTGCCTAGGACTAGAAATGGGAAGGATTCCATATTTTTCATTGTGGACCGATTCTCTAAGATGGCACATTTGATTCCTTGCAACAAGATAGACGATGCGTCACATGTTGCCAATCTCTTTTGTAGGGAAATATTGCGTCTACATGGAGTGCCAAAGATGATCGTTTCGGACCGCGACGTCAAGTTCCTAAGCTACTTTTGGAAGACCCTATGCTCCAAGCTCGGAATTAAGCTACTCTTCTCCACGGCATATCATCCACATACCGACGGCCAAACGGAGGTGACCAACCGCACACTCTCTTCTCTACTTCGAGTACTCATTAAGAAGAACATCAAGGAGTGAGAGGAGGGCCTAACTATCGCCGAGTTCACCTACAACAGAGCAAGACACTCAACAACCAGAAAGTCCCCCTTCGAGGTCGTCTACGGATTCAACCAATTGTCACCATTGGACATTCTTCCTCTACCACTACAAGAGCGCATCAATATGGACACAAGTGCATGTGTGAACCATCTCAAGAAGGTGCATGAAGATACAAGGCACACCATCGAGCGCCAAGTACAACGACTTGCGACCAAGCTCAACATCAACAAGCAACCCATGGTATTCGACATTGGTGATCTTGTGTGGCTACACCTTTGCAAGGACCACTTCCCCACCTAACGCAAGTCCAAACTTCTTCCTCGCGCGGATGGAACTTTCAAGGTGCTTCCACACTACTACAACAACCCTTACAAGATCGACCTCCCGCGAGACAACTACAACGTGAGAGACATCTTCAATGTCAAGGACCTCTCGCCCTACCATGGTGATCAAGAATTTGATCCGAGGACAGATCTTCCCCAAGGGAGGGGAGATGATACGGAGCATCCCAAGGGCATCCCCATGTCGTCTCTCCAAGTGCCTAGCGGACCCATGACATGAGCGCGTGCAAGAGCTCTCGAAACCGAGGTGACATCTCTCCTCTCACAAGTTCACTTCGATGCACATGAGACATGGCTACTACCTCAAACGGAGACATTGTGCATACTCAGGTATCAAGAAGTTAGCCATGAAGAAGCTAAGGAGCAAGGAGAAGAAGAGGAAGATGGACGTGAAGATGGAGAAGAATAGGAAATGTGGAAGAAGCCCTAGCCATCGGACGACCGGTCAGGACCGGACGTCCAGAGCCTGAAGTCCCAGCCACCGGACGACCGGTTGGGGCCAGACGTCCGGCGCCTGAAGCCCCAGCCGAGCTACAACGAGCGGACGTCCGGCCCGGACCGGATGACCGGTGCCACTGCACCCGAGCCAAACGAGTGGAAGTCCGACGCCAACGGACCTCCGACGACCGGATGACCGGCCCCTTCCGGAAATCCGCAACTAGCACATCCGATCCAGAATCAGCGAATGACCGGCGACTATCGGACGTCCGGCCACCCGTGAGCCACCGGACGACCGGTCCCCAGTGGACGTCCGGTACCTGTCTGTGCCCAGGATTCGGGCCTGAGGCCCAAGTACCCTCCACCTCGTCCCCTTTTTGTACTAAGACTATAAATAGACCTCCTATTCCTTCTAGCTAGGGTCAGCATTGGTTTAGCTCATATTAGAGATAGAGCATGGCTCATCCACATTCGATTTACTCCATGAGAGAGACCGCGGCCCCTCTTCAGAGAAGATTCCTTTGGATTCAAGTCCCCTCTAAGGAAAGATCCCCTCGTGGATTCAAGACCTCCTCACAGAGAAGACCGGCTACCTTTTGTATCGTCCCTAGTTGACCGTGTACCATGTGATCTCTTATGTACTCGAGGATCTAGCACATGTGTGACTATTTCTTGTTGGTTTAGTGTTTCTCTCATGTTTCCCCCATGTTTTCCCTCGTTTCCCTCCCCGCGTTCTTCATGTTCATCCCGGGATCCGCTCCTTTCGTGAAAGATCGGCCGATTAGGGTTCTACCCTACATCAGATATCCCAATTCCACTCGACCATGGAAGTTCACTCGAACATACAAGAATCCACTCGGAGTATAGAATGCCTAGAGTCACCATAGGATGGCAACGGTCAGGCATTCACTCCATCGTCATAAAGACCATTTAATACAGGCGTTACCAGTAATGTTCAGGACTTAACTCTCATTGAACCCCTGTGTAACTAAGGACTGCAAGGTGCTGGCGCACTCTATATAAGCCACCCCTCCCCTCTGGCATGAGGGTTCTCACCCCCTATAACTATTGCACATTCCAATCGACAAAGCCTCCGCGGCAGCGAGACGTAGGGTTGTTACCTCCTCCGAGAGGGGCCTAAACTTGTAATCATGTGCGCACAACCTCGCCGTAGCTAGGACACTTCCCTCCCCTACGTACCCCCTACTTCCACTGTCAGACTCGTTCCCACAACAGTTGGCGCCCACCCTGGGGCAGGCGTCTGAGCGACTTCCGGTGAGGTTGCAATTTTCGATCTCTGTCAACATGGTTTCCGATGGTGGTTTGGCCTTGGGTCACGAGATCTGTCTCGGCACGCTCATCTTCATCGCCGACGACTCCGCCTGGCTCCAAGAAGCCCCCTCGACATCGAGGATCTCCCCATCTATGGGGCAGCGCACTTCCACTCGAGTGCCTATGGCATCCTCCTGTGGCAGTCGTCGATTCACTATCGATCGGCTCCCGTGGCGTCTTCGCTCCCCGTTGTCCGCCGCCGCAAGCGATCCGGTCATTCATGGCTCCAACGATGGGTGAAGCATGCGGTGTCTCGTCAGTCGACCACCCCTCAAGTCGCGGCGATTGAGCCCGATGAATCCCTTTATGGGTTGTTTGATCTGCCGACTGGCCATCTAGATACACTTTCCGAGTGCGAGAGCAACAATCCCGCGACGGAAGTCCTCATGGTCGACTCCCAGCGCAGTCTGCCCGGATTCTGTCGCGGCGGTTGCGACGGAGACAGTGGTGGCCCATCACACAACCATGAAGAGTATTACCCCCAAGCCCTCACTGCAGAGTAGAGGGAGGAGCCGCATTGCTGAAACATACAGGCCCTCCAGACCCCCATTGTTGGGGAGACCTCTAAAGCTCGAGCTTTGGAGGCTGCGCGCTTAGCCACCCTGGCTGACCGTACGTGTCTGGAGAATCTTCTGCAAGCACTCGACGATCGTGCTCGCCAGCAAATTCCAGGTTCCAGTCGACGCCCGCGACCATTGTTTTTGACTGAACCTCTAGAAGAGTGTCAGGTATATCGTACCCTGATCCAAAATGTTGTAGTAGCTGCATGTAGAGCAGATTCAATTCAGCCGTCCTGTTCAGAAGCTGGTAGAGGATTGCAGCAGATTCGAGCCCTGCTCAAGGCGGCCGGGGAACATAACTCAGTTGTTTCTCAGTCGCACAACAAGATTCACAGCAGGTCTGTCATGGCAGACACAGTTCAGTCGACACATAGTCTAAGATCGCCTCTACGGCGTGAAGATCGTGGTTATCGCCAACACCGGTACCTTGGTCGAGACCATGGACAGTTTGATCCTCGATATCACCATGATGACCACCCTCGAGTTCCTACCTCTGCCGGTGCAACAAACACTGGGTTTGTTGCCCAGACTGTGCACAGGCACGGGAACAAGATTGAAGCACCAGCCCAAGTCAGAGTCCAAGGGACTAAGTGATTCAAAGAACCAACATGCAGATCAGGAGGACCGAAATTAAGCCAGAGAAGCAAGACACCATCGGGAGAAGGCCTCCTTTGTCAGGACGGAGACAACCAAGGCGTCCTGGCAGGGCCTGTCAGGACTCACGGAGATGAGACCACCTCACCAACCACTCCACCATGACCCACGTCGTTGATCAATGCAGTGTCATGCCGCAGAGTGACTAAGTGGCAGCCATTCGCCACATGGCAGCATCTCCCTACAGGAAAAACCCACAGATGACACCCATCCTATGACATGTTAAGCGAGCAGGCGTGAAGCCGGCAAGATGGCCCGGCAAGCCTTGCCAAGCAACCAACGATGTGACGTTGAGCGTTGCATTTAATGCGCCCTGTCAGCCCGCAGAGTTAGGTATGATAGAACTGTTTTCTATCTTGTCAGTGCATAATAACTACTTTTCCATTGTGGTAACCCCTTGATCTATAAAAGGAGACCCATGGAAACCATAGAAAGGGTTAGAAAGTTGGATAACTCACACCCCCATATGCGCGTAGCCACTTCCGCCCTGAGGCAACCCCTGCCGGGAAAATGTACTACACTCCACCACCACTCCTCCACCATCAATCCACCAAAGCAGGAGTAGGATTTTACGCCTCACGGCGTCCCGAACCTGGGTAAAATTGCCTACGTGATCTCTGACGTGCTTCCCACGCTCGTCTGATCTTTGTGCAACGTGACGTCCCCCTGCCGAACCAGCAAGGGGCCTTCTGGTCCCATAGGTGGCTGTGGTTTCCCGCGACATCTTTGGCGCACCGGGTAGGTGGATCGCTTGCACGAACTTGAAGGCGTGTGTAGTGCATCATCTTCATCACCATCTTCATCTTTGGCGGCGCCATCGACCATGGCGCCCAAGAAGAAACCCAGTCCTTCAGCTCACCCATCCACCTTGAAAGCTCCGCCGCCCGCGGCCTCTAAAGGTGGGAGGTGTGGAGACACACGAGGATGCGGACATTGCTGGGGATGTGGTCGGAGCAGGCGGCGCCATCACCACTTCCCCCGCGGCCGATGCGGCAGCAGGAGGCATCAGAGGAGAGCACCATTAGCAACACCTTGGTGGCCAGTCTCCCCAAGGTACGAGCAATGGGGCTACTCCATCTGCGCCCCTCTCTCCCATTGATGGGCACAGCCGCCGCAACAATGCGTGGACCGGGGCAAATCGCCATCCTCTGGCCGCTCCCACCACGGGTGCAGCCGCAATGCGTGCACCACCTCCAGGACGGGTCGGCCAAGCCGCTACGCCCGATGGAGCCACTGGCCCTCGAGCGCCTTCGCGGTACCACATCTAGGTGGTCACCCCGCAGCAGCGGGGGTGCAGTGCTGCCGCCGCTGGCACCTGGTACGTCGCCAACGTATATATAATTTATGAAGTATTCATGTCGTTATATTATCATTCTTGGATGTTTTACAATCATTTTATAACAACTTTATATCATTTTTGGGACTAACTGTTGACCCAGTGCCCATGTGGTTGTGCCCACCTCGGTGGCCTTCCGCACCCCATCTTTGCACTATAAATTCACAAATATTCTGAAACCCTTCGGGGTTAACCTAGATCAGAAGTTCAGCCGCCGCAGGGCTCCGTAGCCACCGAAAACCAATCTAGACCCGTTCCAGCACCCTGCAGGAGGGGGAATCATCTCCGGTGGCCATCTTCATCATCTCGGCCACCATGATGAGGAGGGAGTAGTCCACCCTCGGGGCTGAGGGTTTGTACTAGTAGCTATGTGTTTAATCTCTCTCTCGTGGTCTATATCATGGGCTTTGTTAATATAGTCGGATCATATGATGTTACTCCCCTCTATACTCTTGTTGTGATGAATTAAATCTTTACCCTTTGAAGTTTTGTCATGTCGGATTGAATGTTCAGATTTGAGAACACATGATGTCTGTCTTGCGGTATGAATACTTGAGGTGACATTGCGGTATCTTATTGATTCACTTGATATATGGTATGGCACTCAACTTGCGGATTCCCGCGGTGATATTGGGGTAATCTATGCATAGGGGTTGATGCACATTTTTATTATCTTTTCTCTAATAGAAAATATGAGGTTGCCTTGTAGTTCTTTGTGTGGATTGAGTATTATGAATATGAATTTTCTTTGGTGTTATTTTAGTACGAACTCTTGGATAGATCGAATGGAAAAATAGCTTTGGGTTATTTTAGTACGAACTCTTGAATGGATCGAATGGAAAGAGTAGCTTTGAGGTGGTTTCGTACTCGACAAACAATTCCTATCTTTTGTTCTCCGCTAATAGGAACTCGGGAGTGATTCTTTATTGCACTTTGAGGGATAATTATATGATCCAACTATGTTAGCACTATTGAGAGATTGCACTAGAGAAAGTATGGACCCTAGGCCTCATTTTTAAGCATTGCAATATCATTTTTGTGCCTGTTTACTTTTTTCTACCTTGATGTTTTTATTTATGCAGATTATAAAAATATATTTCTACCATCCATATTACACTTTTATCACCATCTCTTCGCCGAACTAGTGCACCTATACAATTTTTCCATTGTATTGGGTGTGTTGGGGACACAAGATATTTCTTGTATTTGGTTGCAGGGTCATTTGAGAGAGACCATCTTCATCCTACACCTCTCATGGATCAATAAACCTTAGGTCATCCACTTGAGGGAAAATTGCTACTGTCCTATAAAACTCTGCGCTTGGAGGCCCAACATGTGTCTACAAGAATAAAGTTGCGTAGTAGACATCAAGCTCTTTTCTGGCGTCATTGCCGGGGAGGTGAGTGCTTCAAGGTATATCTTTAGATCTTGTAACTGAATCTTGTAGTTTCTTGTTTTATCACTAGTTCTGTTTACAAAAGAAAAGTACAAAAAAATGGAGTTGAGGTTGCATCATAGTATTGATCATCTTTATAATATCTTTCTTGAAAATGATGGTTCGGAAAATTGTGCTCAATTTTTAGAAGAAGAAGTCAATAAAATGTTTGGCACAAAATATTTGAATGATGAGCATGATTGCAATGTTGTTAGTGTGAATTCTTTGAATATCCAAAATTCTAATAATGATTACACAAGTCATGACAAAAATGTTTCTTATAAGCATGTCCCTTTTTGCGGAGTAAATTAGGAGTGCCTTTGCAACCAAAAATGGAAGATAAATTTTGTAAGAGGCATAAATATTTAGAAACAAAAAAGTTGCAAGAGAGGCTAGATGATTGTGCTAAACGATTTAATTTTTTCCGCCATCCTTGTGAACTTTGCAATGAAGGTGGTCATTTAAATCTCCAATGCAAATTCTTTCATGATCAAATAGTGTCCAAAAATTGTGATAACTTGATTAACCTTGATCATCATAAAGAGCTTAGTCTTCTTTTGGGGTATGAAGAAATGAAATGTATAACTAAGGGTATTCCAAAATTTAATCTCGAGAGATTTCCTTATTTTGATCTAGAAGAAATTTATATGTTTTGTGCGGTAAATTGCATTGAGAATACTTATATTGCTAACTATCTAAAGATAAGAAAACAAATAGAATATGAAGAGAGTAATAATGAAAGGGAAAATACTTCCCAATACCCTCCTAGTGTTTATTATGATGAATCATGTAACGAGGAGGAGCTTTCTATCCAATCAATCTCTCCCACAAGAAGCTTGAAGAAATTAATTAAACCCACACATGGTGTGGTGAAGAAGAGGAAAAGAAGAAATAATAGAGGTTAAAAGGTATCTCTCCTAAATAATATTGCTCCCATCACCATCGTGCCTCATGAAAGTGAATCAAATATGTTGATGGAGGATGATGATATTGATGATGATTTTGTTATGCCTATTGCTTGTTTATGATGATTATGATTGGGAAGACAACGATATCCCTTATGATCTTGAAAATCTTTTTAGCACTTGCTTGGAAGAATATGATAATGATGTTTGCTATACTATTGGTGCCATTCATGCTATTGATGCGAATGATTGTGATGATATGCAAAACCACAAGCTTGGGGATGCGATGTTTAATGAGTATGACATGTTTGAAGATTTATTTGCTGGAAATAATGCTTGTCCTAAGCTTGGGGATGCTTTTCTTAATGAATGTGATCCTTTGATTCCTTCTAATTTCAATTAGAAAATTTATTATGATGATATCATGCCTCCTATTTATGATGATTACATTGATGAAAGTGGGTTTGGAAGAGTGTCAACTCTAGGTAGTAGTGATCCCACTATTTTGGAGGGTGTTGAATCTTACTAAAATATTGATGAAAGTGGATTTGGAGAGGTCATGACTTTATTTAGTGATACATCCACTATTTTGGAAGAGGTTTCAATTGACTATGACAATAAAGTTGCTATCTATGATTATTATTATGATGATATGTATGCCATAAAGAGTAATAAATCTTCTATGCTTGAGAATCATCAAAAGAGTGATGTATGTGATTGTTATATTTTTGAATCCATTCATGATGTTTCTGAAAATTATTATGAGGAAGGAACTTATCCTCTTACATATCTCAATAATATCAAGTTTCTTCTCTATGTGTTGATTGTTTTGAAGTTGCACTTGTTTTTCTATCCTATGCTAGTTGATTCTTGCTCCCATAAGATGTTTTATCACAAAATACCTATGCATAGGAAGTGGGTTATACCTAAATGTGCTAGTCATATGCTTCATGATGCTCTCTTTATGTTTCAATTCTTATCTTTTATGCGAGCATCATTGCATCATGCCTAGCTTAAAAGGCATAAAAGAAAAGCACTTGTTGGGAGACAACCCAAAACTTTAACCAACTGTTTTTGTGTGTTAACATGATTATTCTATTGTAGTAATCATGTTTTATTGCTTTTGTTTTAGTAAAGTGCCAAGTAAAGCCTTTAGGATCTTGTTGGGTCATAGTTGCTTTGATCTTGCTGAAAAACAGAAACTTATGCACGCACGAAAATAATTCTTATTTTTAACAGACGAGTGATTTTCAGTTCATTCTTTTTGCAGAAGTTTAATATACAAATTGCTCACGTGGTCCTAATTTTTTATAATTTTTGAAGTAGTATAAGTATGGTTGGAGTACAGATTACTATAGACTGTTCTGTTTTTGACAGATTCTGTTTTCAACGCATAGTTTGCTTGTTTTCTAGTTTCTATGGCTTATATTGCTCAATATAAATTGTGAAATGATATGCTACAGTATGCATTGTGTGGAAACAGTTATGAATCTTGTATTTGATAGTACCAAAAGTGGAATGGTTTGCTCTTTATCATACTAACCTATCTCACATTGTTCCGTTAAGTTTTCTGTGATTGAAGTTTTCGAGTTTTGGGTGACACATCTATATGAGGAGAATAAGGGGTGACAAGACCCTAAGCTTGGGGATGCCCAAGGAACCCCAAGTTAATATCTAAGGAAGATCCAAGCAACTAAGCTTGGGGATGCCCCGGAAGGCATCCCCTCTTTCGTCTCCAACGTTATCGGTAAACTCACTTGGAGCTATGTTTTCATTCGTCACATGATATGAGTTTTACATGGAGCGTCAATTTATTTTGTTAGAATTTGCTTTCTGTTCTTTATAATAATGCTTTGCATATTTTATTTCAATAAAAGTGGCAATGATAGCCTTTGTCATGCTTATTTAGCAAGTATACATGTTGCTGTTTGAAAACAGGAAGTTTACTGCTATTGAAAAAATTCCCTAGAAAAGTCAGAATGAAATAAAATGTTGAAACTTCCTGCGAAATGAGCTCTGATAAATTTTATACAGTGTGGTAAATTTTCATAACTTTTGGAGTTAGGGAAGTATTGATTCTCTTGCATTCTTTACAGAATATACTATTTTGGCCGATTGCTGTTATGTTTGCATTGTTTGCATATGTTTGCTTGTTTAATGATTCTATTTGAGGATAGGAGTATTAAATATGCAAAGACATTTAGTATGCAATGTTGAATAATAATTTTAGTGATTTTCTAAAGTATAGAATAATAAAGTTTTTGCATTGGTTTATACTAACTTATCTCACGAGTTCTGGTTGAGTTTTGTGTGGATGAAGCTTTTGAGATTTAGGGAAACCGTGATATAAAAGGAAATAAGGAGACACAAAAGCACAAGTTTGGGGATGCCCAAGTCACCCCAAGATAATATTTTCAAGAAGTCTCAAGCATCTAAGCATGGGGATGCCCCGGTAGGCATCCCACCTTTCTTCATCAATAATTATCGTTTAGTATCGGTTGAGCCTAAGTTTTTGCTTCTTCACATGATGTGTGCTATTCTTGGTTTGTCATTTTAGTTTGTTTTGTTTTGCTTTGTTTTTTAATAAAATACTTAGATCTGAAAGCTTTTAAATAAAATAGAGTCCTCAAATAATTGCCAGGGAGGCTAAGTAAGAAGCATTCACATCCCGTCAACGAAGCTCTTTTGTATGTCATTTACTCTTGTGCTTCACTTATATCCTATGAGTAAATTGTTGAATAAATTGAATGTCATGAAGTTGAAATTATATCATGCCTAGTGGTAGCTTCACATTGGGTTTATAAAGTGAAATCTTTTGAGGCTTGCGCAATATTGGTCATACAAGCAATTCACGAATAATTAGTATAAGGAAGAGAACTTTCACATGAAAATACACTATCCTAGAATTCTTTTGTGATTGTGAGCCCCCATCAAAATATTGTATGCCAAAATTGTTGACGTCGGACAAGGAAGACAATGTAATGATTTATGTTTGTTCATATTCACATAGAAGTTATATTGTCATAGATCCTTCAACATGTGGTGCTTGCCCCCCATCTTTGCTAGCCAAAAATTCTGCACCAAGTAGAGATACTACTTGTGCATCCAAAAACCCTTAAACCCAAATCTTATTTTCAAGAGTCCACCATACCGACCTAAGGATTGAGAAAGATCCTTCAAGTAAGTTGTCATCGGTGCAATATGCCAATAAAAATCTAAAAGTGTGAGATCATTTAGCGTAAGAGAAAATTGAGTGTTGTACGAACTTGTGATGCCAAAGTAATAAAAGCGACGGACTGCATAATAAAGGTTGCTATCATAAGGGGAAATATAACGTGACATTCTTTTGCACCAAGGGGTTGAGCATACAAACAAATAAGGGAATGGCAACCTTTGCTTCCCTCTGCGAAGGGCCTATCTTTTACTTTTCAGTATTTACTTTTATGAAAAGAGTCAAAGTATTCCTCTCTATTCCTTTTTATTTTCTCTTTTGGTAAGCATCATGTGGTGAGGAAAGATCTAGGCACACATGTCCAGTTGAATATGGGTAGCATGAGTTATTATTGTTGACATCACCCTTGAGGTGGATACATTGGGAGGGAAAACAATAAGCCCCTATCTTTCTATGTGTCCGGTTGAGACATTTTTCTCATGTGTATGCGGTGAGTGTTAGCAACCATAGAAGACTATATGATGGTTGAGTATGTGGAGCTCTTACTTAAAATCTGTTGAATAAGTCGAATTACAATTGCTTGGTGACTAAGAACATAGGTTGTTGGGTTTCAAGAGATTTCATTGTTTAAACCTTAACATGTGAATTGGTTGCCACGATAACATGAGGAGTTTCATAAGCAAGAATTGTTGTTATGATGCTAGGAAAAGTTATTGAGACTATCATTGATTAAACTTGTGCACTTTGCTAGCATTCACACTTCATAAATTAATTCTTTTACCATTCCTACTCGGGGATGAGTAGGAATTAAGCTTGGGGATGCTGATACGTCTCCAACATATCTATAATTTATGAAGTATTCATTCCATTATATTATCATTCTTGGATGTTGTACAATCATTTTATAGCAACTTTATATCATTCTTTTGGACTAACCTATTGACCCAGTGCCCAGGTGGGTTGTGCCCACCTCAGTGGCCTCCCGCACCCCCTCTTTGCACTATAAATTCCCAAATATTCTGAAACCCTTCGGGGTTAACCTAGATTAGAAGTTTCGTCGCCGCAGGGCTCCGTAGCTACCGAAAACCAATCTAGACCCGTTCTGGCACCCTGCCGGAGGGGGGGAATCATCTCCGGTGGCCATCTTCATCATCCCGGCAGCTACCATGATGAGGAGGGATTAGTCCACCCTCGGGGCTGAGGGTGTGTACCAATAGCTATGTGTTTAATCTCTCTCTCTCTCTCGTGATCTATATCATGGGCTTTGTTAATATAGTCGGATCATATGATGTTTCTCCCCTCTATACTCTTGTTGCGATGAATTGAATCTTTACCCTTTGAAGTTTTGTCATGTCGGATTGAATGTTCAGATTTGAGAACACATGATGTATGTCTTGCGGTATGAATACTTGAGGTGACATCGGGGGTATCTTATTGATTCACTTGATATATGTTATGGCACTCAACTTGCGGATTCCCGCGGTGATATTGGGGTAATCTATGGATAGGGGTTGATGCACGTTTTTATTATATTTTCTCCGATAGAAATTTTGGGGTCGCCTTGTAGTTCTTTGTGTGGATTGAGTATTATGAATACGAATTTGCTTTGGTGTTATTTTAGTACAATCTCTAGGATAGATCGAATGGAAAAATAGCTTTGTGTTATTTTATTACGAACTCTTGAATAGATCAAACGGAAAGAATAGCTTTGAGGTGGTTTCGTACCCTACAAACAATTCCTATCTTTTGTTCTCCGCTAATAGGAACTCGGGAGTGATTCTTTATTGCACTTTGAGGGATAATCATATGATCCAACTATGTTTGCACTGTTGAGAGATTGCACTAGCGAAAGTACAGACCCTAGGCCTCATTTTTAAGCATTGCAATACCGTTTTTGTGCCGTTTACTATTTGCTACCTTGCTGTTTTTGTTTATTCAGATTATAAAAAAAATATTTCTACCATCCATATTACACATTTATCACCATCTGTTTGCCGAACTAGTGCACCTATACAGTTTGCCATTGTATTGGGTGTGTTGGGGACACAAGAGATTTCTTGTATTTGGTTGTAGGGTCCTTTGAGAGAGACCATCTTCATCCTACACCTCTCACGGATTAATAAACCTTAGGTCATCCACATGAGGGAAAATTGCTACTGTCCTACAAAACTCTATGCTTGGAGGCCCAACACATGTCTACAAGAATAAAGTTGTGTAGTAGACATCAGCGCCGTCAGGAGCTGAGCGACGGTGCGACCGACATCATCATCATCCATGCCAAGTACAGCATCGGGGGCCATGGTGCGGGCTCAATTGCTGCTGCGGTTTCCGCCGACGGCCGAGCAGATGGACGAATGGCGTGCTACCATCCAAAGTCTGCTCGGTTTTGCCGAAGCTAGGGGCTCAGGGCGAGCTGGCCCGCCGTGACCTCCCCAAGCGACAACAATGGCTCATGCTGCTAACCGTATGGAAGGGGCCATCCCCATGGTGTTGTCCCTGCCATGGCAGCCAGCGCAAGCGCAAAAGAATCAAGACCCCGACGATGTCTCGATGGCCTCTTCTGAACCTCGGGCACGTCCAGGCCAACAATGACCCTGGAGGATAGGCAGAGAGGAGGCACGCGCATCGTTGCTGAGCAACGCCACGACGACCTCCGCTGGACCGACGGGTGCGACGGCCCCGACGCCGATGAGTGTGCTCTCGGTGTTGGCAGGTGCCTACCTTTTGAGGTTGGCTAATCTGCCATCACTCGTGAGTTGCGGCAAGTCCGTTGGCCGTCCGTTCGCATGTTCAAGCCAGAGATACCTCAGAAGTACGATGGGAGGCTGAACCCGGCAAAGTTCCTGAGCATCTACACCATTGTTGTTCATGCTGCCAGGGGAAGAGATGAGGAGGTGTTTGCCAACTACTTCCCTTTGGCCCTCAAGCCCAATGTGAGGTCTTGGCTGATGCACCTACCGGAGAACTCCATTTCGCCATGAGCTGACCTATGCCACAAATTCATTGGCGCCTTCACTGGCGGCCATTAGAGCCCGACCGACCTAGCAACTTGCAGCTTCTCCAGCAGAAGGAAGGAGAAACCCTCCGTAATTATTTACAGAGATTCAACAAAGTTCATAGAAACATCCCAAATATCCGTTCCGCAGCTGTGATAGCTGTCTTCCAATCCAATGTGTGCAACCACCGGATTCGTTCCAGGATGAACGTGCGGTTGCCCAAGACTGTTGATGCGGAGCATCCCAAGGTCATCCCCATGGACCTACCTATGTCCCCTATGACACCACTTGGACCACTGACAAGAGCCCGAGCGAAGGCTATCAAAGATAAGGTGAACTCTCTCCTCTCCAAACTTCCACTTTCTATGCATGAGACATGGCTACTACCTAAGTCCGAGTTGTTATGCATGATTAGGTATCAAGAGGACCCTCCCGAAGATGCACGTGCAGACGGACAAGTCCCCAAGTTCACGGATGAAGAGAACCAACGGAAGGAGTTAAGAAAACCTCCCAGGCCCCGGACATCCGGCCCCTGGAGGTGTCACCAACAGCAAGGAGCCAGCGGCCAAGTCTACAGGGCCCGGACATCTGGCGTCCAACCCGGACATCCGGCGCATCCCGAGCTCCCAGACATCCGTCCTCCAGCCCGAAAATCCGGACCTCGCCATTCCAGAGAGCAACAAGGCCAGCCCCTCCAGCCCGGACATCAGGACGTCCGGCCCCGCGTGAAAGCCCGGACATCCAGCCCGATGCCCGGACGTCCGACCTCCCCTGTTTGCGCACAGTGAAGGGCCGAGGCCCATGTACCCTTCTACCCCCTAGACTATATATACTCTACCTCGTCCTACTTTCTAGGGTTAGCATTGGTTTAGCTCATATTTAGAGATAGAGCATTGCTCATCCACATCGGATCTACTCCATGAGAGAGACCGTGGCCCCTCTTCGGAGAAGATCCCTTTGGATTCAAGACCTCCTTGCGGAGAAGAACATCAAGACCTCCTCACAGAGAAGAGCGCTTACTTTTTGTATCATTCGTTGTTGATCGTGGATCTTGTATCTTCCTTTGTGTTCATGGATCTAGCGCATGTGTGATCGTACTTGTTGGTTTGAGTGTTCTCTTGTGTTCCCCTTGTGATTTCCCCCTCGTTTCCCTCCTCATGTTCTTCGTGTTCATCGCGGGATCCACTCCTTTCGTGAAAGATCGGCCGATTACGGTTCCTACCCTAAGTCATCTTGGTATCTAGAGCCACGTTGATCACGATTTCGGAGCCTCCCCGTTGTGTTTCTAGCCTAATTTTTGTTGTATTGTCCCTAATTCGAAAATTCCCCACAAAAATAGCCCCAAATTTTTTTTGTGATGAAGTTTTATTGGATTTGATCCACAGATTTCGTGTGTTGCAGGTAGATCTAGCTTTCCATCCATTATCCCCCAATTTCCATCCACAAATTCCTCCGAATTTTGCCTGGATTTGACTGTCATGCCCACGATGCGGCTATATCTCCCACATGTCGAAGCACGACTTAGAGGCACAACTGCATTGTAAGCAATGTCACAAGTGAGGTAATCTTCACACAACCCATGTAATACATAAGGGAAAGAGATACATAGTTGGCTTATAGTCGCCACTTCACACAATACATGAGTATAACATTACATCATCCAGATACACACAAGGTTCGACTACGGAACCCAAAATAAAAGAAGACTACCCCAAATGCTACACAGATCCCCGATCGTCCCAACTGGGCTCCACTACTGATCAACGAAACAACACTACGAACAAGGTCTTCATCGAGCTCCTCCTTGAGCTCGGTTGCGTCATCTGCATGGTATCATCGGCACCTGCAAAGTGGTTTTGGAAGGAATCTGTGAGTCACGGGGACTCAGCAATCTCACACCCTCGCGATCAAGACTATTTAAGCTTATAGGTAGGGAAAAGGTATGAGGTGGAGCTGCAGCAAGCGACTAGCATATAAGGTGGCTAACATACGCAAAAGAGAGCGAGAAGAGAAGGCAAAGCACGTTCGAGAAACTATGATCAAGAAGTGATCCTAGAACAACCTACGTCAAGCATAACTCCAACACCGTGTTCACTTCCCGGACCCCGCCGAGAAGAGACCATCACGGCTACACACGCAGTTGATGCATTTTAATTAAATTAAGTTTCAGGTTTTCTACAACTGGACATTAACAAATTCCCATCTGCCCATAACCGTGGGCACGGCTTTTGAAAGTTCAAAACCCTGCAGGGGTGTCCCAACTTAGCCCATCACAAGCTCTCATGGTCAACGAAGGATATTCCTTCTCCCAAGACAATCCGATCAGGCTCGGAATCCCGGTTACAAGACATTTCGACGATGGTAAAACAAGACCAACAAAGCCACCCGAATGTGCCGACAAATCCCGATAGGAGCTGCACATATCTCGTTCTCAGGGCACACCGGATTGTCCAAGGTTCCGGTAGGCCAGTCTAGAGTTTCCCCTGGTGGCCACCGGCAGCTGACAGGTTGGACCAACACTCAGAGGAGCACTAGCCCGGGGGTTTAAATAAAGATGACCCTTGAGCCGGCCGACCCAAGGGAAAGAAAAGGCTATGTGGCAAATGGTAAAACCAATGTTTGGGCCTTGCTGGAGGAGTTTTATTCAAGGTGAACTGTCAAGGGGTTCCCATTATAACCCAACCGTGTAAGGAACGCAAAATCAAGGAACATAACACCGGTATGACGGAAACTTGGGCGGCAAGAGTGGAACAAAACACCAGGCATAAGGCCAAGCCTTCCACCCTTTACCAAGTATATAGATGCATTAATTAAAATAAGAGATATTGTGATATCCCAACAAAAATCCATGTTTCGACAAGGAACAAACTCCAATCTTCACCTGCAACTAACAACGCTATAAGAGGGGCTGAGCAAAGCGGTAACATAGCCAAACAATGGTTTGCTAGGGACAAGGTGGATTAGAGGCTTCACATGGCAATATGGGAGGCATGAAAAGCAAGTGGTAGGTATCATAGCATAGGCATAGCAAAAGAGCGAGCATCTAGCAAGCAAAGATAGAGGTGATTTCAAGGGTATGGTCATCTTGCCTGAGATCCCACAAGGAAGAAGAACGAGTCCATGAAGAAGACAAACGGACGTAGTCGAACGGATCCTCACAAACGCGACATTATCGAAACTAACCCGAAGAAGCAACACCGGAAAGAAGCAAACAACATAGTAAACAACCACCACATAAACATGGCATGATGCTCAACCGAGTATGATGCATGTCCGGTTTAAATATGCATGGCATGGCAAAGGGCACAAACAAAACTACAAGTTAAGTGGAGCTCAATATGCGATGGGTTGCATATTGACGAAACACCACAATAATTATTTAGTTCGCTCTCGTTTAGGTACTCAACAATATTAAATGTTGTTAAACATGGAAAGAGATGAAGCATAAAGGAATTATCTATCTAAACAATTTAAATGGGGCCGGATATAGCAAACAACAAATCCGGTAAATCCCCATGTGCAATTTAAGGATTTGGTACTGTTCTGCCCTAAACCATATTTTAGAGTTGTTAAACATGCAAAGTGATGCCACCAAGTTAAACTATGCATTTTTCTACCCCATTTACATATAAAGTTTGTTAGGTTTGGAGCTACGGTTATTTAGTTATGAATTAAAGCATTTTAGCATGACATAGGAGCAAATTTAAACAAACAACATTTTAACCATTTTAAACATGGATGAAAATGACATATTATGAAACTAGACAAAATTCTAAGCAAGTTTCATATATAAATTGTTTTAATCCGATGCACGGTTATTAAGTTATTATATGGATGAAGTCCAAGGGTTTTTCTGCAAATCTGTAAAACACCGGAAAAACACAAAATCGCAGTAGGAAAAAAAAGTCACGGGCCGAAACTGGGCAGCCCAATAGTGCAGGGGGGCGCGAGTGCTGCTCACCACTGGCCTCGGCCCAGATCGGCGATGTTGGGACTGGGCCTCAGTCAACGAAGGAAGAGGAGGCGGCCCAGGCGCGTGGAGGTGCCGTCAACCGATCAAGCGGGGCGGGCGAGCTGTTCTGCCTGTTTCTGAAGAAAGGGAACAGCAGCAGGTCGAAGCATCTAGGCAGGGGTACGCACGAGGATCGCCGGGAAGACAGCAGTGGCCGGCAGACTTGACGTGTGGGATCCGGCGAGGAGGCGTCGGAGATGGCCGGTTCGGGCCAGTTCGAGTCGTGGAGGCGAGGAGGCAGGGGTTTGGCCCTCGTCCACGAGCGCTCGCAGAAACAGGGGAGGCGGAGGTGAGATGCAGGGGAGTGGCGGCGGTGAACTTGACACGGGAATGGCCGGATCCGAGGCGAGGGAGGTAGATGCCAGGGATGGCTGGATCCGGCGTTCCCCCGATGACGGTGACGGAACCTCGAGGCCGAGCTCAGGCCATCGCGCCTCCTTTGATTCCTTGTCCAGAACAAGACAGGGAGAGAGTTTGAGAGTAGGGAAGAAAAATAAGGCAGAGAGAGGAAGGGGAGAACGAGGTGCGGGGAAGGAGATCCGGTGGTCCGGCGGCAGAGCTCGCCGACGCAACTGCTGGAGGCAAACGGTAGCGAGGTGGGATGCGGTCTCCTCGGTTGGGAGCTCAGGCTCCTGTGTGCATGGGTGGATCGGGAAGGTGGAGGTTGGCTGCGGGTTGGATCGATGGCGAGAAGTGGCTTGCGCTGGTTGGTCCGGGAGGGATCCCGAGGAACCAGGTGAAGTGGCGGCGCGGTGGGAAAGGATGGACGGGACAAGGCCCCTAGAATTTAGGGTTGCTGGTTTATATAGTGAGTGGGTCTATATGCAGACTAATGGAAGCCCTTCGATCTAAATCGGATGGCTGAGAAAATATAGGTTAGGAAGTCCAATTAACAAAACGGAGACGTTTTGTAGATGTTTGGGGTTGATCCGGATCCAACGGTGACGACTGCCTGGGTCGGGTTCGGGACAACTTTCGGACGCGTGCGAGGGGAGGTCCGCGGGCTAATGAGAGTGGTTAGGTTGGGCCTGGCAGTAGGCAGTGGGCTGTGGAGAGCGGGTTGGTCTGAGAGAAGAGGGGAGAGATGCAGCCTGGCACGATTTCCGAAGACCGAAAACGTTCGACGATTTGACCGACTATAATGTCGCTATAGTTATCCGTTGGGGCGTCAAACGGACTCCGAATGCAATGAAACTTGGCAGGCGGCCTACTGACAACATAACAAGACCGCACGCCAACTCTCATCCCATTTCGAGAACCTTTTTCGGCCACTTATAAAATACTATTTCGGACGTGTCGCGGGCGCGTGCAAGGGTGTCTGGACTCAGAACAGACAACGGAAGAAACGGGGAGGTCGGGACGGATGCAAGTTTTGAAAACATGATGATGCAATGCATATGATGACACGGCAAGATGCAACACGCAAGCAAATGACATGGCAACGTCGGTGAATAACTGGAAGACACCTGGCGCATCGGTCTCGGGGCGTTACATTGACCTCTCCTCGCGAAGATCTTCGAATTCATCCCCGGATACAGATCCCGAACATCCGGCCCGACAAGCCCGGACATCCGCCCATCCAGCTCGGACATCCGGCCCCTGGTAGCACCACTTCCTCTCCACCGCCCGTTTTCTGCCCATATTCGCCAAATTTTGTTCCGGTGCCCACATATACTTCCGCATACCTCCACCACTTCCGCATAGCACCACCATATAACACATACACAACCACCACTTACCAACACCAACTCCGACATTTTTTGTCCAATTTTGCTTTGAGAATTTGAGTTGTGGTAGCGTGTCCTACTTGTGTTTCGGCTATTTAGGTACAGTTCGTCATCAACATGACCGCCACTCATCTTCACCACGGACGCGTCATCAACAATGACCACCTTGACTACATCTTGTTATTCGTCACACTCATTCGATCACCGTCATCCGTGCTTGCGTACGAACGAGGAACCAAAGAAATGGTAACCTCACCTTGGTATTGGACATATCATTATTGCCATGACATTATAGCCATCATAGCCTTACTCCTTTGCGTCGCTTACCCATCGAGACTAGCCTTTGAGTATTTCCGGCAATGAGACTTGTGCACCTTAGTGGTCATACATCTCATAGCATACATACATAATTGTTCCATATCTTGGTATCATCTCTTGTGTCACAAGGTTGTCATCACATACACAATTGCTATCTTGGTTCATCAAGCATTGCCTGAGAAAAGAGCTCAAACAACAAAAAGCAAAACAAGATTTTAAGAAAAAGGAAAAGATAAGCAAAGAGCTTTTAAGAGAGCACCATAGCATCATACAACATTAATATTGTCATATTAGATCATCTTGGATCATATCATCGAAACACCTTGCATAGAACATACTTGGGATACAAGTCATTGCATTTTTGCTTAGTAGGTCGTGCACAAGTCTTGTATCCTCCTATTGTGCAATCGTGCTAGTGTCTCTCTAGTGTTGTGCAACAAGAGCATTTTTGTGGATTCCACATTTTGTCTCATCCTTGGTTGCCCAAACCCACTTATCTCTTTGCGTGTGTGTTTCTGTGTACATTACATTGCTTGATCTACTTGTTGCATTGCAATCTTGCGAATCTTTTCCAACATTATTGAAGATCACTTACAATTGCATCAAATTTTGTGCCACCATCCTAACCAAGCTCCACCATAAGCTTTTACTTGTGTAGGTGTGAGAAACCGACAAGACTTGGTACCAATTGTGATATTTCCTTGTCCACATTGGAGTGATCATTGATCCACTTTCAACTTTGGTCAAGGTACATTTGGTATACGTTCTTCTCTTTATCCCACTCATACATTTTCTCTTGGAATGATGGATAGGCCAAGTAGTTCTACCAACCCACTCTTGATTGAGCACGACGGCGACATAAACTCCTACGTCACCAAGAGCCACCTCTTTGGAGCACAACGTGCTTTACATCAAGAGCAACAAGCAATGAGTGAACGCATCAACAACCTCGCCGCCGACCTGTGACTCTCCGAGCAACGTACAAGGGACTACTTCGACAACAAGCCTCACAATAACAAGCAAGAGAACAACGCGAGAATGGACGAGATTCACGCTTTGTTGCTCAATCGCTCTTCTTCCACTTCATCCTCATCAAGAAGGAGTCGTTCAAGTCGACACTCCGACTTCACCCTCTCCGGCTCAAGTACATCAACATCGAACACTCTTCGACGTGCCGCACGCAATGATCTTCACTCAAACCTCAATCCTCTACACGATACCAACTCTCAAGAGCACCGACAACGTCAAACCCAGGAGGATTTTGTGCTAGCACGAGAAAGGCAACGACAACGCCAACATGAGAAAAGAGCTCAAACATAAAAGAGCCAAACAAGCTTTTAAGCAAAGAGCAAAGATAAGCACAGAGCTTTTAAGCAAGAACCATAGCATCATACAACATTAAGATTGTCATACTCAATCATCTTGGATCATATCATAGCAACACCTTGCATAGAGCATAATTGGGATAGAAGTCGTTGCATTTTTTCTAAGTAGGTTGTCCACAAGTTCTTGTATGCACCTATTGTGCAATCGTGCTAGCGTCTCTCTAGTGTGGTGCAACAAGAGCATTTTTGTGGATTCCACATTTTGGCTCACCCTTGGTTGCACGAACCCACTTATCTTTTTTGCGTGTGTGTTTCTGTGTACCTTATATGCTTGGTCTACTTGTTACATTGCATCTTCAAAATCTTTTTCAACATTATTGAAGCTCACTTACAATTACATCAAATTTTGTGCCACCATCCTAACCAAGCTCCACCAAAAGCTTTTACTTGTGTAGGTGTGAGAAACCGACAAGAGATAGTACCAATTGTGCTATTTCCTTGTCCTACATTGGAGTGATCCTCGATCCACTTTCAACTTCGGTCAAGGTACATTTGGTACTCGTTCTTCTCTTTCTACCACTCACATTTTGTCTTGGAATGATGGATAGGCCAAGTACTTCTACCAACCCACTCTTCATGGAGCAAGACGACGACATGAACTCCTTCGTCACCAAGAGTCACCTCTTTGGTGCACAACATGCTTTGCATCAAGAGCAACTAGCCATGAGTGAACTCGTCGACAACCTTGCCGCTGACTTGCGACTTTCTAAGCAACGTACAAGGGACTACTTTGACCACAAGCTCGATGATCACAAGCAAGAGAACGACGCAAGAAAGGACGAGATTCGCGCTGTGTTGCTCAACCGCTCTTCTTCCACTTCGTCTTCATCAAGAAGGAGCCGCTCAAGTCGACACTCCGACTTCACCCTATCCGACTCAAGTACACCGACATCAAACACTCTTCGACGTGCCGCACACAATGATCATGAAGAAAGCCTTAATCTTCTGTGTGACACCAACTTTCAAGAGCTCCGACAACGCCAAACCCAAGAGAAAGGCAACGACAACGCCAACATGAAGCGGAAGAGTGAGAGCGTCTACACCAAGAAGCACAAGAGGCCGAGGCACAATGTCAAGAGCAACAATTGCGAGATGCTCAAGCACAGGAGGCGCAACAATCCCTCCAAGATTCAAGTCGAGTCATAGCCAACCGAGGCCGACAAGCTCGTGAAAAAGAGGAAGCACTTCGCGAAGAGGTTCAAGAAAGAAGATTTCAAGGTCGCGTGCATCGTTAAGTCCCTCAAGTTCCTCCTCGAGCTCGACAAGCTCCTCCACAAGCTCACCAAGAACATCAAGTTCATCAAGAGCATGAAGACAATGGAAATCCTCCACGACAAGAGCAACATGAGGTTGACAACCCTCCTCACTGAGAGCAACACGAGTTTGACAATCATCACCAACATGGATGTCATCATCCCCGACCCCAACACAATGAAGAGCAACGCTACGGCAATCTCAAGTTCACCATGCCCAAGTTCAATGGAAGCAATGATCCCGAAGAGTACCTTTCATGGGCATTGAAGGTCGACAAGATCTTCCGCTTGCACAACTATGATGAAGAGAAGAAGATCGTGATGGCAACCCTTGAGTTCCAAGACTATGCCCTCATTAGGTGGGAACAAGTTATAAAGCGTCATGAGGTAAGAGGTGAACAACATCACTACTTGGGCACAAATGAAGGATGTCATGAGAGAATACTTTGTGCCTACCTACTACAACCGCGACTTCTTCAAGAAACTCCAACTACTCAAGCAAGGAACCAAGAGCATTGAAGAGTACTACAAGGAGATGGAGATTGCCATGATAAGAGCCAACGTCACGAAAGATGATGAGCAAACAATGGCACGTTGCTTGAATGGACTCAACCACCCTATCAAGAAGATCGCTGACTTCCAATCATACCTGAACCTCATCGAGCTAGTGCATCAAGCTACCAAAGCGGAACGTCAAGTGCAAGACGATTACAAGTATGCCAAGTTCTCATCCAAGTCATACGGCTTCTCCAACACCCAAGCTTCAATGACTCCAACACCGTCTACCAAACCTTCTACAAGCAACGTCGACAAGTCGAGTTCCAAGAAAGCTTTGTCAACTCCAAGTCATCCTCCTACTACAAGAAACTTCAAGACGAGAGCTTCATCATCATCCACTCCAACCGATGAGACCGTCAAGACGAGTTCCTTCAAATGCTTCACATGCGGAGGCCGAGGCTACAAGTCCTATGAGTGCACCAACAAGTGGACCACGATCCTCAACGACGACGTCACTTACGACTCAATGAGTGAAGGAGAAATGGACGCCCTTGAGCAAGTCGCCATGCATCGGCAAGTGAACGATGAAGAAGAACAAGTCTTTTGCAATGAAGATTCAAGTCCCGCCCTTGTTGTCTCCAAGGTCTTGACTCTCTAACATCACCAAGAAAAAGACCAACGATGCCATATCTTTCATACCAAGGCCGGCATCAATGGACGCTCCGTCAAGGTCATCATTGATGGAGGGAGTTGTCATAACCTCGCAAGTGAAGAACTTTGCTCCAACCTCCAATTGCCCAAGACGAAGCACCCACACCCATACAAAGTGCAATGGCTTAGCGACTATGGCACTATCCAAGTCGAGCATCGAGTACAAGTCTCCTCAAAAATTGGCGCCTACAAAGACAGTTTGGAGTGTGACGTCGTTCCAATGACCGTTTGCCACCTTCTCCTTGGACGCCCATGGCAATTTGATAGAGGAGTCATCCACAACGGCCGAACGAATCACTACATCTTCAAGATGATGGGAAAGGAGTACGTCCTTCACCCCATGTCTCCAAGCCAAGTGATCTCCGACACACAAGCCACCCATTGTGGAGATAATTGTGAGAGAGCAGGCCACCAAAAAGAGAGTGAGCGCCACAAGCCCAAATCGAGCGCCTTCACGATGATAGAAAAGAAAAACTTGGTCCTATTTGCTAGCAAAAGTGAGATAAGAGGAGTGTGTGAGAACCCATCTAGTGTCCTACACTATGTCCTTTTGTGCAAGGACAATGAAACACAAGCTAACACCTCTCACACTCTACCTTTAGTGTTATCTTCTCTTTTGTAGGAATTTCATGATGTTTTCCCCGATGAGCTACCTCCAGGACTACCTCCACTATGAGGCATCGAGCACCGTGTCGACCTCATCCCCGGAGCACCTCTCTCGAACATACCTCCCTACCGCGTCAACCCCGAAGAAACCAAAGAAATACGAAGGCAAGTTAAGCATCTCATAGACCATGGACATGTGCGTGAAAGTTTGAGCCCTTGTGCCGTCCCGGTCATTCTTGTGCCAAAACGAGACGGTAGCTTTAGCATGTGCTCCAATTGTAGACCTATCAATGCTATCACCGTTCGTTATAGGTATCCATTTCCACGCCTTGATGATATGCTTGATGAACTTAGTGGTGCCACTATGTTTTCAAAAATTGATCTTAAGAGTGGTTACTATCGAATCCGCATACACGAGGGTGATGAATGGAAAACCGCTTTCAAAACCAAGTTTGGGTTGTATGAGTGGTTGGTCATGCCTATCAGTCTGTCGGAAGCACCGGGTACTTTTATGCATCTTATGAATCATGTTTTTCGCCCTTACATTGGTGTGTTTGTTGTGGTCTACTTTGATGATATCCTTGTTTTTAGCAAGTCTCTTAAAGAGCATGTCACCCATGTCCGAACCGTCTTACAAACTCTTCGAAAAGAGCATCTCTATGCTAATATGGAGAAATGCCTTTTTGGCATTGATAAGCTTGTTTTCTTGTGTTTTGTTGTCTCTTCTAAGGGTGTTCATGTAGATGAGTCCAAGATCAATTCTATTAAGACTTGGACACAACCAACCAACTTGCAACCAGTGCGTAGCTTTCTTGGCCTTGCGGGTTTCTATCATCGCTTTATGAAAGAATTTAGCACCATTGATTCTCCTTTGCATCCTTTGAGCAAGAAGAATGCGCATTTTTTGGGGGATCATCCCAAGATACCGCTTTCAATGAGCTTAAGAATTTGCTTACTCATGCTCCCATGCTTGCATTACCCAACTTTGACAAACCGTTTGAGATTCATTGCGATGCTAGTGGTAATGGCATAGGAGGTGTGTTAACGCAAGAGAAGCGCCCCATAGCTTACTTTAGTTAGTATCTTTCCGGAGCGCAACTCAATTACCCCATCTATGACAAAGAGCTATATGCTTTAGTGCGCACTTTGCATGAATGGGAACACTATCTTCACCCTCATGAATTCATCATTCATACCGATCATGAAACGCTCAATTACCTTAAGGGCCAAACCAAGTTGAACAATCGTCATGCTAAATGGAGTGAATTTATTGAGTATTTTCCTTATGGCATCAAGTACATTAAAGGTAAGGAAAACATTGTGGTGGACGCCCTTTCCCGCATATGCATGCTTGTTACTCAACTTGAGTTGAATGTCAATGGCTTTGAGCACATAAAAGACTTGTATGAGCATGATCCTACTTTTGCTACTCCTTATGCCAAATGTTCGACGCATACATCTTGGGAACGCTATTACATCAAAGATGGATATCTTATGAGAGCTAACAAGCTTTGTATCCCCGAGTCTTCTCTTTGTTCGTTGATTTTGCAGGAATCTCGTGGAGGAGGCTTAATGTGACATTTTGGACGCGACAAGACTCTCGCCACGCTCTCCAAGAACTACTATTGGCCCAAGATGTTTTGCGACGTCAACCGCCTCACCAAGCGATGTTCTACATGTCGCAAAGCTAGGTCTAAAGCTCAATCCCATGGCCTTTACATGCCTCTCCCAATTCCATATCAACCATGGGAAGACATTAGCATGGATTTCATACTTGGATTGCCTAGGACTAGAAATGGAAAGGATTCGGTATTTGTTGTTGTAGACCGTTTCTCTAAGATGGCACATTTTATTCCTTGCAACAAGATAGACGATGCTTCACATGTTGCTAATCGCTTTTGTAGGGAAATATTGCGTCTACATGGAGTGCCAAAGACAATCATCTCGGACCGCGACGTCAAATTCCTTAGCTACTTTTGGAAGACCATATGCACCAAGCTTGGAATCAAGCTACTCTTCTCCATGGCGTATAATCTACAAACCGACGGCCAAACGGAGGTGACGAACCACACACTCTCCACTCTACTTCGATTACTCATCAAGAAGAACATCAAGGAGTGGGAGGAGTGTCTACCTATCACTGAGTTCGCCTACAACCGCGCCAGACACTCAATAACAGGCAAATCCCCCTTCTAGGTCGTCTACGGATTCAACCCTTTGTCCCCATTGGACATTCTCCCTCTACCACTCCAAGAGTGCATCAATTTGGACGCAAGTGCACATGTGACTCATCTCAAGAAGGTGCATGAAGATACAAGACATACTATCGAGCGCCAAGTACAACGACTTGCGACCAAGCTCAACATCAACAAGCACCCCATGGTCTTCAACATTAGCGATCTCGTGTGGCTACACCTTCGCAAGGACCGCTTTCCCCAAGAACGCAAGTCCAAACTTTGACCATGAGCGGACGGACCCTTCAAGGTGCTTGCACGCTACAATGACAACGCTTACAAGATTAACCTACCCCACGACAAGTACAACGTGAGCGATATCTTCAATGTCAAGGACCTCTCGCCCTTCCATGGTGATGAAGAATTTGATCCCAGGACGGATCTTCCCCAAGGGAGGGGAGATGATGCGGAGCATCCCAAGGTCATCCCCATGGACCTACCTACGTCCCCTAAGACACCACTTGGACCAATGACAAGAGCCCGAGCGAAGGCTATCGAAGATAAGGTGAACTCTCTCCTCTCTGAACTTCCACTTTCTATGCATGAGACATGGCTACTACCTAAGTCCGAGTTGTTGTGCATGATTAGGTCTCAAGAGGACCCTCCCGAAGATGCACATGAAGACAAACAAGTCCCCAAGTTCACAGATGAAGAGAACCAACAGAAGGAGTCAAGAACACCTCCCAGGCCCCGGACATCTGGCCACGATCCCGGACATCCGGCCCCTGGAGGTGTCAACAGCAACAAGGAGCCAACGGCCAAGTCTACAGGGCCCGGACATCCGGCATCCAGCCCGGACTTCCGGTGCGTCCCGAGCTCCTGGGCATCCGGCCTCCAGCTCAGAAGTCCGGACCTCGCCATTCCAGAGAGCAACAAGGCCAGCCCTCCAGGCCGGACGTCCGGCCCCGCGTGAAATCCCGGACATCCGACCCAACGCCCGGACATCCGGCCTTCCCTATCTGTGCACAGTGAAGGGCCAAGGCCCATGTACTCCTTCTACCCCCTAGACTATATATACTCTACCTCGTCCTACTTTCTAGAGTTAGCATTGGTTTAGCTCATATTTAGAGATAGATCATTGCTCATCCACATCGGATCTACTCCATGAGAGAGACCGCATCCCCTCTTCGGAGAAGATCCCTTTGGATTCAAGACCTCCTTGCAGCGAAGAACATCAAGACCTCCTCATGGAGAAGACTGGTTACCTTTTGTATCGTTCGTTGTTGATCGTGGATCTTGTATCTTCATTTGTGTTCATGGATCTAGCACATGTGTGATCATACTTGTTGGTTTGAGTGTTCTCTTGTGTTCCCCTTGTGATTATCCCCTCGTTTCCCTCCTCGTGTTCTTCGTGTTCATCGCTGGATCCGCTCCTTTCGTGAAAGATCGACCGATTAGGGTTCCTACCCTACATCAACTATGAAGGAGCTCTACACCCTAGTGGATAAGTTCGCTCAGATGGAGAAGGGGACGAAGTTGTCCATAGAGGAATATGGCACCAATGTTGATTCAGAGGATGATGATGAATTAACGAGTCAGAAGAAGAGCAAGAAACGTAGTAAGAAGTGGAGAGAGAAGGCAGTAACGACTATTGAAGGAGCGGGTACACCTAGTACCATCAAGAAGGCCAAAGCTGAGGCCCCCGGCAAGGAAGCTACCATGTGCACTAACTGACGTGAAGCCGCTGCAGTCGAGAAAGCCGGGAAAGGTGATGGGCCGTACTACAAGATTCATCGGACCAAGGGCCGCGGCCCTCAAGAGTGTTATCAGGTTGATCAACTTGTCAAGAGACAGAAATTAGAGTATGAGAAGCGTGACAAGGAAAAAGGTTAGAATGTTGCTGGTGGCAAGGGCCGAGGTGGTGAAGTAAATTGCCCCAGCAAACCCTTTCGGAATCAAGGAAAACCCTCCAGAGGCCGAGAGAAGGAAGTTTGTGATGATGAGAGTGATGAAGGGGATGAAGAGGAAACCATTGAGCAAGAGTTTCAGAAGCCCACTGATGCCCTATGCATTGACGGGGTGCATCTCAGCACACCTCTCACCGCCAACTCAAGCGGTGGGCGCGAGAAGTCAATGTCGTGGAACCAGCGCTAGAGGCCCGGAAGCCATTCAAGTGGTCCCGTATGCCCATCATCTTTGACAAGGAGGATCACCCTAGCCATACCACAGTGGTAGGGTGTTTGCCATTGTTGGTCTCCCCAACGATTCGCAACCTCAAAGTCACAAAGATGCTGGTGGACAGCGGGGCCGGGTTGAATCTGATTTCCCCAGTAGTTATTAGCAAGCTTTAGATAGCAGAGGAAGAACTAGAGGTTACCTGCACGTTTCAAGGAGTTAATCCCGGCAGGAGCCATCCTAAGGGAAAGATCACGTTACCGATAACATTTGGGGGAGAACTAAACTACCGGACCGAGAGGATTGTGTTTGATGTGGTTGATCTCCCCCTGCCACACAATGGGATTCTTGGGTGCCCATCCCAGGCTAAGTTCATCGCGACATCCCACTATGCCTACAACACCTTTAAGATGCCTAGGCCACTGGGAGTCATCACCATTCCATCAGATGTGAAGGATGCAATCATTTGTGTGGAAAAAGATGTACTGGGACGTGGTCGCAGCAGAGGCAGCGGCCGCGTCCTGGTACATCTTGTCCACACAAATGATTGCATCCTTCTCAGTGCCCCCTCTAAATCTGGGAACGAGAGATTGTAGGAACTCCGGCAAAGAATCTAGGAAACGTGCCCCCTCTGAGTGCACGACACCCATTGATGATGTGCCAGAGTGTTCCAACAATAAGAGATCCAAGGTCGCTGCAACCCAAGTGAAGAAGGTCCCGGCAGGGCTGGCTGGTGTTGATGGTACTTTCACTATCAGCGCCACCCTCAATGACAAATAGGAAAGTGCGCTCGTTGCCTTCCTATGGGTGAATATCAATGTGTTTTCTTGTCAACCATCGGATATCTCCGGTGTTCCCCGGGAGGTAATCGAGTACCACCTTGCTATATGCCCACATGCCCGACCTGTCAAGCAGAAAGTCCGGAAGCAGGCCTTGGAGAGGCAGCAGTTCATTATGGAAGAGATCAAGAAACTTGAGGTAGCTGGTTTGGTCAGATGAGTGATGCATCCCATGTGGTTGGAAAATCCAGTGGTAGTCTGGAAGGCTAACGAGAAGTGGACGCTTTGCATAGATTTCATAGATCCCAACAAAGCTTGCCCGAAGAACCCATTTCCCTTGCCGCGTATCGATCAGATTGTGGATTCCACTTCAGGTTGTGATTTGCTCTTCTTTTTGGATGCATATTCTGGGTATCACCAAATCTTCATGTCCAAGGAAGATGGAGAAGACGTCATTCATTACTCCATGTGGTACGTACTGTTTTGTCCGCATGCCATTCGGATTAAAGAGTGCCTGGTCCACTTTTGCAAGAGCAGTCCAGATTGGTTTCGAGCCACAACTGCAGAGAAACATAGAAGCTTATATGGATGACATTGTTGTCAAGATCAAGGATAGAGCCACCCTTATTCGGGATTTGGAGGAGACGTTTGCTAATCTGCGCAAGATCAATTTCAAGCTCAACCCAGAAAAGTGTGTATTTGGTGTTCCCTCTGGCAAGTTGCTCGGGTTCTTCATGTCCCACCACGGGATCGAAGCCAACCCCGACAAGATCAAAGCTATTCAGTAGATCCAAGCACCAAGGACTATTAAGGAAGTGAGGCGTCTGATAGTGTGCATTGCCGCACTAAGCAGATTCATCTCCAAGTCTATCGAGCGCGCCCTGTCGTTCTTCAAATTTTTGAAGAAGGCAGGGCCTATGAAGTGGACCCCGGAAGCAGATGCAGCTTTGCAAGAGTTGAAGGCCTACTTGTCCTCTGTGCCTTCCTTGGTTGCTCCCAAACCCCACGAATACTTAGCAGCAACCAACCAGGTGGTTAGTGCAGCCTTGGTAGCAAAGCGAAAAGTGGATGAGGCAGAGAGTGAACAGGGACCGGCAGAGTTAGAGAAGGATTAGGACAGCAATAAGCACGGCAACGAGAGCAACCCTAAGGACGCAGCAAGGAAGAAGGTCGTCCATCCCCCAGTGTACTTCGTCAGCTCCCTGTTATAGGGGGCTAGATCGAGGTACTATGGTGTGCAAAAGTTGATCTTTGGTCTCATCATGGCCTCAAGGAAACTGCGCCACTACTTCCAAGCCCATGAGATCATGGTTGTCACTCGTTTCCCATTGTAGAGGATACTCCGAAACCCTGAGGCTACTGGCAGAATAGTGGAGTGGGCTTTGGAGTTATCCAGTTTTGGTTTGAAGTTTGAGAGCACATCAACTATTCAGAGCAGGGCATTGGTAGATTTTATTGCAGAATGGATGCCAAATGATGTAGGGTAGGAACCCTAATCGGCCGATCTTTCATGAAAGTAGTGGATCCCGCGAAGAACACGAAGAACGCGAGGAGGGAAACGAGGGAAAACACGGGGAAACCACAAGAGGAACACTAAAACCAACAAGTATGATCACACATGTGCTAGATCCTCGGAACACGAGAGGAGATACAAGATCCAAAGTCAACAACGGACGATACAAGAGGTAACCGGTTCTTCTCCGTGAGGAGGTCTTGAGGTTCTTCCCGTGAAGGGGTATTCAATCCGCTTGGGGGATCTTCTCCGAGGAGGCGCTATCTTCAAGGAGAAAGGTAATCAAGTTGATGAGCAAAGCTCTCACACAAAATATGAGCTAAGCCTTTGCTAACCCTAGAAAGGAGGTGGAGGTGGTCTACTTATAGTCTTAGCCACGAAGGGGTAAGTGGGAGAGGGGTACAAGGGCAAAGGCCCAAGGCTGCACACAGGCAGGTACTGGACGACCGGTGGGGGTCGGACGTCTGGTGGCTCAGGACGGTCCAGACGTCTGACGTGCGTCAGACGTCTGCTGATTCTTCTCGGGACAGGTGGTGCTAGATGTTTGGTCGGCGTCATTCGTCCGTTGTTTCGCTTCGGGATCGGTGGCACCAGATTTCCGGTAAGCGTCGGACGTCCGGTGCCTGGGACTTGTCGGACGTTCGGTGTCCGTTAGTCGTCCGACAGCTGTATATGGTTGAACGTCCGGTGGCTTCCGGTCGTCCGGTCACTGTAGACTCTGCAACTCCTTCTTCTTCCGTCTTCTCTTAAATGCTTCCCTTACGGATTATGTAGGTGTTCCTTGGCGCTTGCAGTCCTCGTCGTCATCCGTGAAGTTCCGACAATACATATGCATGCACACGAGAGGGGTGTCAAGTAGTATACCATCCTCGAAGGGGTCAAGTTAGCATGTGTAAAGGAGATGATTCACCTTTGTGTATGTGAAGTAGATGTCGCACGTGTCACTTGCCAAACGGACTCTTTACATGGTGATGCCCATAGGATGCTCCGCATCATCTCCCCTCCCTTGGGAAAGATCTGACCCCGGATCGAAAACCAAATCACCATGGGAAAGAGATGGCTTCGCCGTGTAGAAGCGGACGTTCACCAAGTAGTCATCATCTTCAAGCTTGAAGTGGGCACTCTCCAATGTCGCACCGTCTAGTGATTCCTTCAAAATGAGCAAGGACAGCAAACACTTGGAAAAATGAATGTGGTTAGCGTTAGTGCAAAACCAAGCATTCAAGAGGTGATTCACCAAACAAGTGTCGTCATCATGCAAAGCATATGGTGTGACAAAGGATTGTGACATGGCATATAAGCACATAAATTGAGCACAAGCAAAGATATCATGGGGACAAGCATGTAAATGGTTGCCATCAACCACATGAAGTGAGCAAGTATGAATCATTGGTGACGCAACAAGGCAAGCAATCATAGGAATCAAGTCGTGCAAGCTAGTAGTGCGAAGATGCAACATACTAGAGGAAAGCATCGCAATCATGTCATGTGAGCAAATAATAGTCATAGGCAATGTACATCACATATCGCAAGCACGAACACAAAGCAAGATCATAGTATCATCATAGCCATGGGGCACAAAGAAAACATGGCAATAACAAGCAATGTCTCCACCAAGCTTGCGAATACACATACAAGTATGAGAATCAATCATCATGTGTAATGCAAAGCATGGGTCACGAATGCATGGAAAAAGCATAGTAATGAGCATATCATGCAAAGTGAACATGGCAAGATGGGCAAAGGATATATAATGGACAACAACCCATAGCCAAGTGAGGGCCATGTAGAAGAAATCCGCAAAGTCTTTGCGCGAAGAGAGCGGTGGGAAAGACAATCCATGGGATCCCAAGTCATCATTGCTCTCTAGTGCTCGTTTTGTCAACTCATGGGATTGCGAGGATGACAAGAATTCATGGGTACCTACACAAAAGAGACACAAACGAAAGAAATTATGTGTGTGGTAAATGTACACATCATCCATCGTGATGTGTATGTGCACGTGAGAGTTAGTACAAGATAAGCATTGCTCAAAGAAATTTGATGCATGGTATAAGAACATGTCATCCATCATGAAAGAATAGTTATTGTGTATAACACGATGGGGATGCAAATTGAGCATACAAGTATATGGCGCATCAATAGCATGTTTATTCATGGGAAGCATATTGTGCACATAAGTATTGGGATAATGCAATGGATGGGAGTGGTGAAATTCTCCAAACATGTATGAGGACACTATGGGGTCTCCTCATGAGCAATAATGGAAACATCATATGGAGAAAATGTACAACATCGAAAACAATGCATATCCGAAGCTAGGTGGTTATGGCATGGCATATGAGATAAATGATGCAAAGGTAGCATGTCAATATCATCACAAGAGAAACAAATGCCAATAACCATAGGCTTGTCATCTATGCCATATGTGCAAATTGGGTTTATTTTAATAGCATATGCATAGTCACTATGAAGAGATTGCAAATATGACATATGATTGATCTCATGCATAGCATGTGACAAGTCAAGCGGATTGGCGAACATGATGTGACCGAGAGAATTAGCACAAGAAATCATATGTAACATGGCATCACAACTAATAGATACCACATGGCAATAATCATACTCATCATAAATGGGTAGATCATCACATGGGGAAGTCGCACTAGCATGAAGCATGGTAATAGGTTGATCAACATCATGCAAGCAATCAATGTCAAGAATGTCCACTAGTGGGACTAGAGCATCACCTTAACCTATGTTACCTCTGTCATTCCACTCATGTGGTGTAGGTGAGGTGGGAAAGACCAAATGGTGGTCATCTTCATCTTGATGGAACCATGTGGGGGGTGCATCATATTCCACCATGGCCATCTTCTTGTCCAAAGGGAGGATGTTGTCGTCGCAAATCGGCGCGTCATCATATATGGGACCTAGCACCACATGAGAAGACACAATAGAGGTAGTGGTCAAGTTGTTAGAAATGCAAATGGCCTCACATGCCCTATCACCTATCACACTCTCTCTATGTGGTTGTTCACTCACTCCCTCAAAATAGGTGCGCTCAAACTCACATATGGTGGAGTCACTCATCTCACTTAAGTGGTGGGGGTTGTGGCTCTCCTCACATGGGAATTGTGGTAAAACATCATATATGGGGCTAATGGTGAAGTCACTCTCACTGTCAATATGGTGGCAAAAGTCACTCAAGTCATCATACGTCGCTGTGGTCGAAGGGAAAATCCCATGCTCAACCAGCTCATTGCCGTCGCTGTGGATGAAGTCCGAAGATGGCACATCATCACTCTCGCCTCCTAAGTTGGAAGCATCATCCTTTCTTGTCACCATGTCGCTCGCCTCCAAAGCTTGGTCCTTGATGGTCTCCGTAGTCGTAGTCGTCGTCGCGCCATCTTGAAAAAGAGTCGAAGTAGACTCGGCATCATCAATCACACAAAGAGGGATTGCGGTGAAGTCGAACTTGGGAGCATCATCTTGGAGCTCGTCGGCCTTGGACATCGTGGTGGTACTAGCCTCATGCTTGTCGTCTTGGAGCTTGGTCTTAGAGAAGTGTGCTTGGGGTTGAGAAGCCTTGACCTTCATGAGTTCTTGTTCCACCTTGAGAGCAGCAATGTAGTTGTCGTCGAGGGACTTGTAGTTCTCGAGGAAGATCATCTTGGAGATGTCATTGTGCAATCCCATCATGAAGTGGAACTTCATCAAAATGGGGTCATCCACGCCGGATCGCCGCAAGGCTTTCTTCATCTCCTTGAAGTACTCGTCGATGGACTTGGATCCTTAGGTGGTGTTCTCCAATTGGCGTAGAAGTTGTTCCGTGTAGGTTGGAGGCACGAACTCTCGCCGCAAAGCTCTCTTCGTCTTGGGTCAACTCATGTCGTAGCTCTTCGAAGGTGTGTGAAGCCACCATGTGTAAGCGTAGCCATGGAAGTTTCTTGTGGGGCACTTCACTTGATCTTCGGGAGGAATTTGAGGTAGTCGTAGTAGGTCGTGGAAGTCACGGACTTGAGCTTGGGGAGCTTCCCTTGAGCGTAGTCTTGAGGTGCTTGTTGGCGAAGATGCCATATATCTGAAGGCGAAGATGCCTTTAGAGATGGTGATGTCGGTGAGCGGTTCTTGGTGTTGAGCTCTTGACCTTCACGTCCTTGTTGGTGATGGTGTCGATGCCGATGTGATTTTGCCAGAGATGGTAGCTCGGAGGCATGTGCTCTTGACCGTCTCCTCGAAGATGAGGAAGATCGCTTGTAGGACTTGATGAGGGCTTTGATCTCCTCCATTTAAGCTTGCATCTTGGCGTTGTTGGAGTTGTTCGTGGCATCGAACTCGTCATTGTTGGTGTAGACCGAAGATGAAATGCCTTGCCTATCCATCACAAGACTCGAGCAAATATGAGTGCGAGAAAGAGAAGAACTATACCAAATGTACCTTGACCGATGTTGAAGATGGATCAATGATCCCTCAATGATGTAACAAGGAAATAGCGCAATTGGTACCGATCTTGTCGATTTCTCACACCTACACAAGTAAGGCTTATGGTGGAGCTCGGTCAGGATAGTGAAACAAAAATTAAATGCAAAATGTTAGCAAGAGTTAATAAAGTTGAAAGAGATTCACAAATTCGCAAGTGAAACAAGTAGATCAGTAGCAATATGTGGTACACGGAAACACACACACGGATAGATAAATGGGGTCGTGCAACCAAGGAATGAGCACAAAATGTGGAATCCACGGAAAACGCTCGTGTTGCACAACTCAAGAGAGACGCTAGAACG
>NC_057794.1:175909079-176091579 GCF_018294505.1 Triticum aestivum | reverse complement strand
TGAACCGTAGACATGATAAATGGGTTGAATTCATTGAGACTTTCCCTTGTGTTACTAAACACAAGAAGGGTAAAGAAAATGTTATTGTTGATGCATTGTCTCGTCGCTATACTATGCTTTCACAACTTGACTTCAAAATATTTGGTTTGGAGACCATCAAAGATCAATATGTGCATGACGCTGAATTTAAAGATGTATTGCAGAATTGTAAGGAAGGGAGAACTTGGAACAAGTTTGTTCTAAACAATGGATTTGTGTTTCGTGCTAACAAGCTATGCATTCCAGCTAGCTCCCTTCATCTTTTGTTGTTGCAGGAGGCGCATGGAGGAGGATTAATGGGACACTTTGGTGTCAAGAAGACGGAGGATATACTTGCTACACATTTCTTTTGGCCAAAGATGAGACGGGATGTTGAGTGTTTTGTTGCTCGCTGCACTACATGTCAAAAAGCTAAGTCACGACTCAATCATCATGGTTTATATATGACTTTGCCTGTACCTAGTGTTCCTTGGGAGGATATATCTATGGACTTTGTTTAAGGTTTACCTCGAACAAAGAAGGGGAGGGATAGCATATTTGTTCTTGTCGATAGGTTCTCTAAAATGGCACACTTTATACCATGTCATAAAAGCGATGATGTTGTTAATGTTGTTGATTTGTTCTTTCATGAAATTATTCGCATGCATGGTGTGCCAAATACTATTGTTTTAGATCGTGATACTAAATTTCTTAGCCACTTTTGGATATGTTTATGGGCTAAGTTGGGGACTAAACTGCTTTTTAGTACTACTTGTCACTCCCAAACTGATGGACAAACTTAAGTAGCCAATAGAACATCGTCTACTATGCTTAGGGCTGTTTTGAAGAATAATAAGAAAATGTGGGAAGAATGCTTGCGTCATATTGAATTTTCTTATAATCGTTCATTGCATTCTACTACTAAGATGTACCCTTTTGAAATTGTGTATGGTTTCCTACCTCGTGCACCTATTGATTTGTTGCCTCTTCCATCTTCGGAGAAGGTTAATTTTGATGCTAAAGAACGTGCTGAATTGATTTTCAAAATGCATGAGTTAACTAAGGAAAACAGTGAGCGTATGAATGCTAAATATAAACTTGTTAGAGATCAGGGTAGAAAACATGTTGTGTTTGCACCTGGAGATCTTGTTTGGTTACATTTGCATAAGGATAGATTTCCTAATTTGCGCAAATCAAAGCTAATGCCACGTGCTGATGGTCCTTTTAAGGTGTTAGAGAAAATAAATGATAATGCATATAAACTTGAGATGCCTACAGATTTTGGGGTTAGTCCCACTTTTAACATTGCAGATTTGAAGCCTTATTTGGGTGAGGAAGATGAGCTTCCGTCGAGGACGACTTCATTTCAAGAAGGGGAGGATGATGACGACACCAATACCATTGTTACACCCACAGCCCCTGCCGCTATACATACTGGACCAATTACTAGAGCTCGCGCACGCCAATTAAATTATCAGGTACTTTCGTTTCTTGGTAATGATTCTAATGTTCATGAGAATATGATGCTGCCTAAATTGGATACATTTGTTTTGCTTACAAATGAAGGGCCTGGCATGGATAAGAGGGATGAACACTGGAGCAAGACCAAGCATGGAGATGATGGCATGCGCAAGGGGATCAAGAACGGAGTTACAAGTGATGATTTCAGGACTTTGAAGCCACAATAAGGAGTGTAGGAACCCTTGGACGAAATATACAAGATGCCACTTCATAAATTTCGTCCAGAGGCTATTCTAGGTGCTGCGTTACCTTATTATTGGGCCAGGCCCATGTATTTTCGAAATACTTAAGTATAGGTTATTTTTAGAGTCTGTATGTGTGGGGAAACTAGAGTCCACCTCCTCCAAGGTCCACGAAATTCCCCCCTCTTCCTCCATATATACAGCCCTTAGGGTGTCATTTAGACTTTGGGTTTTGTTTAGATTAAAGTGCGCCATAGCTGCAACTTCGTGTACTTCATTTGTGTTCAACGACCAGACAAAGGCGTCACATAACCCCACCTTGATCAATAAAGCTTTCCTCCTATATTCGCAATATCCAAGTTGCAATCTTAGTTTCTTGCTTGTTCTTCATTTGCTCGCAGGAAATAGACCCTCGTGGTCAGGTTGATCATGCTCCGGCGTGGTCAATAATCCTCGGAAGTTGGTTTAACGATTGCTAAGGCGCGATGTCTCACACGTTCGTAGTCGGATTGTCAAGGTCGACTCCCACCAAAAAAGATAGCCACCATCTCATCGAAACATCAGGATACCTTCGCCTCTATCACTCAAATGTCAAATGTCAAAATGGTGGTAGCGGGAATGCGGTGGTGGTTGCGGAAGCTCAAAGGGATTGCGGAAATGCAATGATGGGTTGTGGAGTATGCAATGCGGAAATTATGGTGGTGGTGGTGGTTGATGAAGAAGCAACCGTCCCTAAGTAGCCTAGACACCTTAGGAGACTCGAATCAATCCTCAAGAAACCACTAATGCTACGGGGAACAAAATTGGTTAGGTTGCGGAGGTCGGTGGTGGTGTAGCTGTTGATGTGATGGAAGCCCTAGGCAAAGATGCCAAAATTCACAAACATTGATGGAGTCAAAAGATGTTGGTGGTATTTTTGTGGGAAGGAGGATGTCAATACCTTTTCGAGCTAAAGAACGTGAAAATCGAACTCTGGATGAATTAGTTATGTACAAAACAAAAATCAGCCGAAGTGGGAATCTACAGGTATCGAACGTCCGAAGAAGGACAGGGGGTGGACGTCCGGGCGGGCTCAGAAATCCATAAATTTGGCTCGGGTTAGGGGTTCCGGATGTCCAGAATAGGTCGGACGTCCGGTCATTCCAGGGGCTCCGGACGTCCGTAAAGGGCCAGTCGTCCGGGGGGTCGGCGTCAATGCGAAATTTCAGATCCAGGACATGATTTTGGGCGGAATTTGGGGATTTTGGGGTCAAAAAGATGAGATTTCGTGGGTGAAAGATGGGGAAACTTGGGGAGATGCTATATCCACTTGAAACCAAGCAAATATATGGATCAAATCCAACAAAATTTCAACACACCAACAAATCACAAAAAAAATTGGGGCTATTTTTGGTGGGGACTTTCGAAATTCGGGAAGAACACAACAAAATTAGGCTAGAAAATAACGAGGGGAGGCTCCGAAATCGTGATCAACATGGCTCTGATACCAAGATGATGTAAGGTAGGAACCCTAATCGGCCGATCTTTCACGAAAGGAGCGGATCCCACGAAGAACACGAAGAACGTGAGGAGGGAAACGAGGGAAAACACGGGGAAAACACAAGAGAAACACTAAAACCAACAAGTATGATCACACATGTGCTAGATCCGCGGAACACAAGAGGAGATACAAGATCCAAAGTCAACAACGGACGATACAAGAGGTAACCGGTTCTTCTCCGTGAGGAGGTCCTGAGGTTCTTCTCGTGAAGGGGTCTTGAATTCGCTTGGGGGATCTTCTCCGAGGAGGTGCTATCTCCAAGGAGAAGGTAACCAAGTGGATGAGCAAAGCTCTCACACAAAATATGAGATAATCCTTTGCTAACCCTAGAAAGGAGGTGGAGGTGATGTATTTATAGTCTTATCCATGAAGGGATAAGTGGGAGAGGGGTACAAGGGCAAAGGCCCACAGCTGCACACATGCAGGTACCGGACGACCGGCCGGGGTCGGACATCCGATGGCTCAGGACGGTCCGGACGTCCGGCGCGCGTCAGACATCCATAGATTCTTCTCAGGATAGGTGGTGCCGGACGTCCGGTCATCCGTCGTTTCGCTTCGGGATCGGTGGCACCGGATTTCCGGTAAGCATCGGACGTCCGGTTCCTGGGACTTGTCGGACGTCCGGTGTTCGTCGGTCGTCCGGCGGCTGTAGATGGTCGGACGTCCGGTGGCTTCCGGTCGTCTGGTCATTGTAGACTCTGCAACTCCTTCTTCTTCTGTCTTCTCTTCCATGCTTCCCTCGCGGATGGTGTAGGTGTTCCTTGGCGCTTGCAGTCCTCCTCGTCATACGTGAAGTTCCGACAATACCTATGCATGCACACGAGAGGGGTGTCAACTAGTATACCATCCTCGAAGGGGTCTAGTGAGCACGTGTAAAGGAGATGATTCACCTTTGTGTATCTGAAGTAGATGTCGCACATGTCACTTGCCAAACGGATTCTTGACATGGTGATGCCCGTAGGATGCTCCGCATCACCAACCCCTGATGAGGAAGTGACAGAGACAAATATCCCCGACAAGGAATCGCCCCAAGAATGGATTTTGTATTTTGATGGTGCTTTTTCCCTACAAGGTGCAGGAGCTAGTAGGCTACTTGTTTCCCCTCCGGGGAGCACTTGAAGTACGTCATCCAAATGAATTTTGCATGGGAATAAGTTATCAACAATACAACAGACTATGAAGGGCTCCTTGTCGAGCTCAGGATTGCAGCTGAATTGGGAATTAAGAAGTTGATCATTCAAGGAGATTCACAGCTCGTGGTGAGACAAGTCAACAAGGATTACCAAAGCCCATTGATGGAGGCATATGTCGAGGAAGTGAGGAGATTGGAGGAGAGCTTTGACGGATTGCAAATAGAGCATGTATCCCGTGCAGAAAACAGGATAGCTGATTATCTATCTAAGTGCGTTGCGAAGAAGCTTCCTGTGGAACCAGGGACTTTTGTTCTCCATCTCACTCAGCCCTTCATGTCTCCAGAAACAATGGCCCGGAAAAGAAGAAAGTTGGACTCTAGTAAGCCTCTCCCGATAGAGCCGTCCGCTCCTGGCAGAGACCCTGCCGGAAACAACTTGATGTAGGGTGGAACCCTATACGACTGATCTTTCACGAAAGGAGAAGATCCCGCGTTGAAGACGAAGAACACGAGGGGAATCACGAGGGGAAACATGAGAGAAACACTAAAACCAACAAGAATGATCACACATGTGCTAGATCCTCGAAACACAAAGAGATACAAGATCTGAATCCAACAAAGGACGATACATAGGGTAACCGGTTCTTCTCCGTGAGGAGGTATTGATAGGGCCGCCCAAGAGGGGGTCTTGAATCCAAGGTCGATCTTCTCCGAAGAGGGGCCGTGGTCTCTCAAGGAGTAGATCCGATATGGATGAGCGAAGCTCTATCTGTCAAATGAGCCATCACAACGCTAATCCTAACTAGAAGGAGGTGGAGGAGTATATATAGTCTAGGGCCACGAAGGGGTAAGTGAGGAGGGGATACATGGGCCTTCGGCCCGGTTAGGCACACGCAGGTGCCGGACATCCGGGCTGGGGGCCGGATGTCCGGGGCTTCGGGATGAGCCAGATGTCCGGGGTCGCGGCCGGATGTCCGGGCTAAAGTGGAGGTTCAGCTGCTCTCTGGATACGTCGGTGCCGGATTTCTGGGGGAGATGCCGGATGTCCGACTGCTAAGGCTTGTTCGGCCGACTGTTGGTGCAGCAGTTGGGTGGTTGCACAGGTGTCGGATGTCCGCCCTCTGGCCCGGGTGTCCGGCTGCTGTAGCTTCAGCATCTCCGTCTTATTCCGTCGTCGCTTCCAGGCTTCCCTCGCGAATGGTGTAGTTGTTCCTTGGCGCTTGCACTCCTCCTCGTCGTCCGTAGTGTTCCGACAATACCTATGCATGCACATGAGTGGAGTGTCAAGTAGTATACCATCCTCGAAGGGGTCAAGTGAGCACGTGTAAGGAGATGATTCACCTTTGGGTATGTGAAGTAGATGTCACACGTGTCACTCGCCAAATGAACTCTTGACATGGTGATGTCCATAGGATGCTCCGCATCATCTCCCCTCCCTTGGGAAAGATCTGACCTCGGATCGAAAACCAAATCATCGTGGGAAAGAGATGGCTCCGCCGTGTAGAAGTGGACGTCCACCAAGTACTTGTCATCTTGAAGCTCAAAGTGGGCAGTCTCCAATGTCGCACTGTCTTGTGATTCCTTCAAAAGGAGTAAGGAGAACAAACACTTGGAAAAACAAATGTGGTTAGCTTTAGTGCAAAACCAAGCATTCAAGAGGTGAGTCACCAAACAAGTTTCGTCATCATGCAAAGCATATGGTGTGACAAAGGATTGTGACATGGCATGTAAGTATATCAATCGAGCACAAGCAAAGAAATCATGGGGAAAAGCACGTGAATGTGAGGTAGTGATGCAAATATGTGTGACAAGAGAAGAAGCATATACCTCAAGTTCATAGAAAGCATTCACAAAATGCTCAATGAAAGGTCTATGGTAGGCATAGGAAACATTCACAACACCAAATAAAATGAAGTGTCTAAACACATTGGTCAAGTGCAAGACAATCCAAGCATAATGTGCATGGGTTGTGGTGAATATCGTGTGGCACTCAACACAATGGAAAGAGCAATTGTTCATCATGTGTGAGGCAATCAAGGAAAGCATGTAGCAATCAAAGGGATGTGGCATATGTGAAGTGATGACATTTTTGCAACCAAACATATGAGAGGAGCAAGTAATCCAAGTTGGATGCAACACACAAGGCATATATATCATGATGCATGGAACGGTGAAAATGACAAGTTGAAGCAAGATCTCTAACATGTGTGCAATCAAGTGGTCCAAGATGAACAATAAGTCTCATGGTGCAAGCAACACAAGTAGTATGATCCGTCATATCCATGCTCAAGAAAGATGCCACCTTATAGGTGTGTCCTTGTGCGTCCTTCACAATACCGAAGTACAAGCAAGTGCATTGTAGAATCGTCGTGGTAGAAGGTGGTTCGCTCTCAAGAGCTTGGATTGTCAACTCACGTGACGGGGAAGTTGATATGAAGTCCAAGTATCCTACACATGCACACAGCAAAAGAAAGAACGTATGCGCATGGTAGATAAAAACAGCATCCATCATGATGGTTCTCTTCTCTTGCACATAACCATTAGAAGCACAAGTGCGTGAATAATATGATGCAACAATGGCAATATTCATGGCACTTGGTATATGGTGCATAGAGGTAAGACAAGCATGCTTCACATGAAATATGTCAAAATCTCCAAATATATGTGAGAATGCTATGGGAGCAATCTCATGAGCAAGAGTAGAAGCATTGTTGCACTCAATACATGGCAAATCGTCTAACATGAGAGTGGCAACACATGGAGATATATGACAAGATGCAATAACAATCATGTGCAAAGCATGTAAAATGGTTGTCACCAACCGCATGAAGTGAGCAAGTATGAATCATTGGTGACGCAACATAAGCAAGCATAGTAATCAAGTCGTGCAAGCTAGTAGTGCAAAGATGCAACATACTAGAGGAAATCATGGCAATCATGTCATGTGAGAAAATAATAGGCATAGGCAATAAACATGACATATCGCAACCACGAACACAAAGAAAGATCATAGTATCATCATAGGAATGGGTCATAGATGGAACATGACAATAACAAGCAATATCTCCACCAAGCTTGCAAATACACATACAAGTATAAGAATCAATCATCATGTGTAATGCAAAGCATGGATCACGAATGCATGGCAAAGGCATAGTAATGAGTATATCATGCAAAATGAACATGGCAAGATGGGCATATAATATATAATGGACAATAGCCCATAGCCAAGTGAGGGCCATGTAGAAGAAATGCGCGAAGAGAGCGGTGGGAAAGACAATCCATGGGATCCCAAGTCATCATTGCTCTCTAGATCTCGTTTTGTCAACTCGTGGGATTGTGAGGTTGACAAGTATTCATTGGTACCTACACAAAAGAGACACAAACCAAAGAAATTGTGCATGTGGTAAATGTACATATCATCCGTCATGATGTGTATGTACACGTGTGAGTTAGCACAAGATAAGAAATGCTAGAAGAAATTTGATGCATGGTATAAGAACATGTCGTCCATTATGAAAGAATAGTTGTTATGTATAACACGATGGGGATGCAAATTGAGCATACTAGTATATGGCACAACAATATCATTATGATTCATGGGGAGCATATTGTGCACATAAGTATGAGGATCATGCAATTGATGGGATGGATCAAAATCTCCTAAAATGTATGAGGAAACTATGGGGGTCTCCTCATGAGCAATATCAGAAACATCATATGAAGAAAATGGACTACATCCAAAACAATGCATATCCGAAGCTAGGTGGTCATGGCGTGGCATATGAGATAAATGAAGCGAAGGGAGCATATCAATATCATCACAAGAAAAACAAATGCCAATAACCATGGGCTTGTCATCTATGCCATAAGAGCAAATTGGGTTAATTTTAATGGCATATGCATAGTCACTACGATGAGATTGCAAATATGACATATGATTTATCTCATGCATAGCATATGACAAGTCAAGCGGATTGTAAAACAGGAGGCGACCTAGAGAATTGTCACAAGAAATCCTATGTAACATAGCATCACAACTAATAGACTCCACGTGAGAATCATCATACTCATCATAAATGGGCAAGAAATCATCACATAAGGAGGTCGCACTAGCATGAAGCATGGTCATAGGTTGATCAACATCATGCAAGCAATCAATGTCAACAATGTCCACCAGTGGGACTAGTATGTTACCTTGTTCATTCCACTCAAGTGGTGTAGGTGAGGTGGATAAGACCAAATGGTGGTCATCATCATCAACTTGATGGAACCATGTGGGGGTGCATCATATTCCACCATGGACATCGTCTTGTCCAAAGGGAGGACGAAGTCATCGTGAATCGGCACGTCATCATAGATGGGACCTAGCACCAAATGAGAAGACATAATAGAGGTAGAGGTCAAGTCATTAGTGTTGAAATTGGCCTCACATGGCCTATCAACTATGACACTCTCTCTATGTGGTGGTCCACTCACTCCCTCAAAGTAGGTGCACTCAATCACACATATGGTGGAGTCACTCATCTCACTCAAGTGGTGGTGGTTGTGGCTCTCCTCACATGGGAATTGGGGAAACATATCATATATGGGGCTAGTGGTGAAGTCACTCTCACTCTCAATATGGTGGCAAAAGTCACTCAAATCATCATATGTCGTCGTGGTCGAAGGGAAAATCCCATGCTCAACCATCTCGTCGCAGTCGCCGTGGATGAAGGCCGAAGATGGCACATCATCACTCTCGCCTCCTAAGATGGAAGCATCATCCTTGCTCGCCACCTCGTTGCTCACCTCCAAAGCTTGGTCCTTGAGGTTCTCCGTAGTCGTACTTGTCGCCGCACCATCTTGAAAAGAGTCGAAGTAGACTCGGCATCATCCATGCCACAAAGAGGGATGGCGGTGTAGTCGAACCTGGGAGCATCATCTTGGAGCTCGTAGGGCTTGGACATCTTGGTGGTACTATCCTCATGCTCATCTTCATGGAGCTTGGTCTTCGAGAAGTGTGATTGGGTTGGGAGGCCTTGGCCTTCATGAGTTCTTGTTCCGCCTTGAGAGCACCAATGTAGTTGTCGCCAAGGGACTTGTAGTTCTCAAGGAAGATCGTCTTGGAGATGTTTTTGTGCAATCCCATCATGAAGTGGAACTTCATCGAAATGGGGTCATCCACGTCGGCTCGTCGCAAGGCTTTCTTCAACTCCTTGAAGTACTCATCGATGGACTTAGATCCTTGGGTGGTGTTCTCCAATTGGCATAGAAGTTGTTCCATGTAGGTTGGAGGCACGAACTCGCACCGCAAATCTCTCTTCGTCTTGGGCCAACTCATGTTGTAGGTCTCCGAAGGTGTGTGAAGTCACCATGTGGACGCGTAGTCATGGAAGTTCCTTGTGGCACACTTCACTTGATCTTCGGGAGGAACTTGATGTAGCTTGAGGTAGTCGTCCATCAAACACTCCCACTCGAGATACTCCTCGGGTTCTTGAGTCCCATAGAAAGGAATCGTGTGGTCAATGTCGAGGTCGTAGTAGCTCGTGGAAGTCGCGGACTTGAGCTTGGGAGCTTCTCTTGAGGTGCTTGTGGATGAAGATGCCGTATGTCCATAGGCGAAGATGCCTTGAAGTCACTTGGCGAAGATGCCAAGGGAGATGGTGAAGTCGTTGAGCGGTTGTTGGTGTTGAGCTCTTGACCTTCATGTCTTTGTTGGTGATGGTGTTGATGCCGATCTGATTTTGCCAGAGATTGTAGCTCGGAGACATGTGCTCTTGAGATTCTTCTCGAAGATGCGGAAGATCACTTGTACGACTTGATGAGGGCTTTGATCTCCTCCATTTGATCTTGCATCTTGGCATCGGTAGAGTTATTCGTGGCATCGAACTCGTCGTTGTTGTTGTAGAGCGAAGATGAAATGCCTTGCCTATCCATCACAAAACTTGAGCCAATATGAGTGGAGAAAGGAGAACTATACCAAATGTACCTTGACTGATGTTGAAGATGGATCAATGATTAGTCAATGATGTAACAAGGAAATAGCACAATTGGTACCAATTCTTGTCGGTTTCTCACACCTACACAAATAAGGCTTATGGTGGAGCTCGGTGAGGATAGTGGCACCAAAATTTGATGCAAAATGTTAGCAAGAGTCAATAATGTTGAAAGAGATTAACAAATTCGCAAGTGAAACAAGTAGACCAATAGCAATGAATGGCACACGGAAGCGCACACACGGGAGATAAATGGGGTCGTGCAACCAAGGATGAGCACAAAATGTGGAATCCACGGAAAACGCTTGTGTTGCACAACTCAAGAGAGACGCTAACACGATTGCTCAATAGGCGGATACGACATTTGTGCACAACCTATAAGATGAAAAATGTAACAACTTCTATCCCAAGTATGCTATGTGTATCATGTTCCGGTGGTATGATCCAAGATGATCGGATATGACAATCTTATATGCAATGGAGTTGATGCTATGGCACTTGCTTAGAAGCTTCTTTACTCTTTCTCTTTTTCTTAAAAGCTTATTCTTTTTTTTGTATATGGCCACAATGCGAAATGCACAAACCAAGATAGCAATTGTGTATATACGGGAACAAACTTGTGGCACAAGGGATGATATGATACCAATATGATATGGTATGGTATGTATGCAATGGAAGGTGTAGATCACTAATATGCACAAGTAACATTGCCGGCAATACTCAAATGTCTAGTCTCGATAGGCAAGTGACGCAAAATGGGCTAGGGGTTAACAATGCAATGGCAAGGGAATATACAATGGAGGGATACCACGATACCAAGCTGATATGGAGGTTACCGTCCGCGGTGATGATGAGTGGCGGTGATCTTGATGGAGATACCAAGATTATGGAGACTCATCCCTAAGTAGCCGAAACACCTTAGGAAACGGAAAAACCATGAACTCAAAATCTCAAATGCCAAACGTCAAATGGTGGTAGCGGAATTCGGTGGTGGTGTTGCGGAAGCTCAATGGGATTGCGGAAATGCAATGATGGGTTCTACGGGTAGGCAATGCGGAAGTGGAGGGTAAGGTTGGCTATACATGGTGTCGGAGTTGGAAGCACGGTCCCTAAGTAGCCGAAACAGCTTAGGAGACACAACTCACAACACAAACAAAATTGGGTTAAGTTGGGGTGGCAGAAGTGTATGGTGGTCAAGCCTATGCGGGAGTTATTGTGGTGGTGGTGGTTGATGAAGAAGCAATTGTACCTAAGTAGCCTAAACACCTTAGGAGACTCGAATCACTACTCAAGCAACCCGAAATGCTATAAGGAACAAAATTGGTTAGGTTGCGGAAGTCGGTGGTGGTTATGTGGAGGTTGTGGTGAAAGCCCTAGGAAAAGATGCGAAGTTTCAAAATTTTGATGGAGTCAAATGGTGATGGTAGTATTTTTGTGGGAAGGGGGATGTCAAGAGCTTTTCAACGAGCTAAAGAATGCGAAGATCGGACTCCGGATGAATTAGTTATGGACAAAACAGTGACCAAAAATCCGGGCTCGGGGCCGGAAATCCGGGACATCCGGGCTCGGGGCAGGAAATCCGGGACCTTATGTCCAGAACCGCGCGTGAATTGCGCTCCAGGAGCCGGATGTCCGGCTTGGGGCCTGGATGTCCTTCCAGTTGGCCCGGATGTCCGGCATGAGGCCCGGATGTTCGGCCCGACGATTCCAGATCGGGATTTTGACTTCGAAACCCGATTTGGGGGCGGAAATAGATGATTTTAGGGGCAAAATTGGAGAGATTTCGTGGAGGGAAAGTGGGGAAACTTGGGGAAATGCTAGATCTACTCGAAACTAAGCAAATCCATGGATCAAATCCAACAAAACTTCGTCATACCAACAAATCACAAAAAAATTGGGGGATATTTTTGGTGGGGATTTTTTGAATTTAGGGAAGAACACAACAAAATTAGGGTAGAAAACAAAGAGGGGAGGCTCCGAAATCGTGATCAGCGTGGCTCATGATACCAAGATGATGTAGGGTGGAACCCTATACAGCCGATCTTTCACGAAAGGAGCGGATTCTGCAATGAACACGAGGCTGAAAACAAGGGGAATCACAAGGGGAAACACGAGAGAAACACTAAAACCAACAAGAATGATCACACATGTGCTAAATCCTCGAAACACAAAGAGATACAAGATCTGAATCCAACAAAGGACGATACATAGGGTAACCGGTTCTTCTCCGTCAAGAGGTCTTGATGGGGCTGCCTAAGAGCGGGTCTTGAATCAAAGGTGGATCTTCTCCGAAGAGGGGCCGCGGTCTCTCTCAAGGAGTAGATCCTATATGGATGAGCGAAGCTCTATCTCTCAAATGAGCTATCACAATGCTAACCCTAACTAGAAGGAGGTGGAGGAGTATATATAGTCTAGGGCCACGAATGGGTAAGTGAGGAGGGGATACATGGGCCTTCGGCCCGGTTAGGCACACGCAGGTGCCGGACATCCGGGCTGGGGGCCGGATGTCCGGGGCTTCGGGACGAGCCAGATGTCTGGGCTGAAGTGGAGGTTTAGCTGCTCTCTGGATACATCGGTGCTGGATTCCGGGGAGATGTCGGATGTCTGGGCTATCAGGCGGTGCCGGATGTCCGGCCGCTGAGGCTTGTTCAGCCGACTGTTGGTGCAGCAGTTGGGCGTCTACACAGACGCCGGATGTCCGGCCTCTGGCCCGGATGTCCGGCCGCTGTAGCTTCAGCAGATCCATCTTCTTCCGTCGTCGCTTCTAGGCTTCCCTCGCGGATGGTGTAGTTGTTCCTTGGCGCTTGCACTCCTCCTCGTCGTCCGTAGTGTTCCAACAATACCTATGCATGCACACGAGTGGAGTGTCAAGTAGTATACCATCCTCGAAGGGGTCAAGAGAGCACGTGTAAAGGAGATGATTCACCTTTGGGTGTGTGAAGTAGATGTTGCACGTGTCACTCGCCAAACGGACTCTTGACATGGTGATGTCCATAGGATGCTCCGCATCACATCTCCTCACAGCTTGCCAGACCACACCCTCCAGCCGGGCCCATGGACCCCGTGAATGAGGCATGTGCTCCCGCAGCTAAGGAGGTGCCGCTAGTCCTCGTTGCTGAGCCCCAGGCTCCAACTTGGGCAAGGCACATTCTCCACTTCCTCCAAACCAGAGAGCTTCCCAACGATCAAGATGAAGCTGAAAAGGTAGCCCCGAGGGCTAGTATGTATCTGTTGTCGATGGCACTCTGTATAGAAGGACGCCCAACGGTGTGAAATTGAAGTGTGTCTTCCAGGAAGAAGGAAAGCAACTGCTGGCTGAGGTACACAAAGGCATGTGCGGCTCCCACATTGATTCAAGGGCATTAGTTGGGAAAGAATTCCGGCAAGGATTCTATTGGCCCACAGCCCTCCAAGATGCGGTCAAGCTAGTCACCAAATGTGAAGCCTATCAGTTCCATTCCAGGAAAACCCACCTGCCTGCCCAAGCTCTTCAAACGATCCCTCTATCAGGGCCATTTTCGATCTGGAGGCTCGATATCCTCGGCCCCTTCCCCCGAGCAATCAGGGGCTTTGAATTCTTGTTCATTGCTATCGAAGAGTTTACAAAGTGGCTGGAAGTGATTGCCCTAAGAAAGGTGACTGCTCAGTCAACTATCATGTTCTTGAAAGAACTGGTGTGTTGTTTTGGAGTTCCGACAAGGATCATTACCGACAATGGCACCCAGTTCACGAGCCGCGCCTTCATGCACTATATTCATGCCCTCGGATGCAAGATCGCATTTGCGTCTGTGGCACACCCCCGGAGCAATGGACAAGCTGAGAGGGAGAATGATGAAGTGCTACGCGGACTCAAGACAAGAAGCTTTGATACGCTGCAGCATGGCAGGCGGTGGATCGAGGAGCTGTCGGTAGTTCTCTGGTCCCTCAGAACGACACCAAACTGAGCTACCGGCCAGACTCCCTTCTCCCTGGTCTATGGAGCAGAAGCAGTTATCCCTAGGGAACTCATTTACGGGTCGCCTTGTGTGCTTGCCTATGATGAAGTAGCGCAAGATTAGCACTAGCATGACGACACTATGCTACTCTAGGAGAACCGTCTCCGGGCTGCTACGCGTGCTGCACACTATCAGCAAGCCCTGCGTTGCTATCATAGCCACAAGGTTCATGCCCGGTGTTTTGAGGAAGGTGAACTTGTCATTAGGCATGTTTAGTCCACCAAGGGTACAAACAAGTTGTCACCGAAGTGGGAAGGCCCTTACCGCGTAGTACGAGTCGCCAGAGCTAGCACAATCCATCTGGAGACCGGAGATGGCATTCAGTTGCAAAACTCATGGAATATTGAGCATCTCTGCAAGTTCTACCCGTAAGGCGGGGCTGTCGGGCCCTGCCCGGCAGCCACCCTTTTGTACAGGCCTTGCCTTAGCTGCATGTAACCCCTTGTACAAAGCTAGGGCGATGACCCTATGCAAGAGAAAAATAAAGAAGCACTGCGGGGGGGCGACCAAGATTGCATGGATGCATGAGCATTCCAAGATCACTACATAAGCATTTGCATATGCATATAGATAGGATCACATCTTGCATTCATTCTCATCTGCATGAAGCTGCAGGTTCCTGTCATGAACTTGGATTTGACAAGGAGTTGAGAAGATTGCCCAGCACTGTGACCCTTGGCAAGCCAAATAGATAAGTTCTGCCTCCTGTCCGTTAGCGTTCTGTAAGCTATAACTTGTGCATAAGAAAACCTCACCACTCTTTGAGGCTTAGGTGCTCCCATCCCTGACTCGAACGCTGCTTCGGTCAGGATGCTCGCAGTGGCCTTTGGTAAAAAGAAGTTGGTGGGGGGCTGGTCCCTTTGTCTGTCACCTGGTAGACGTAGCTCTCCGGCAGATAAAAAGGGTGTCGGCAGGATAGCCTACCGGGGAGAACTCGTTTATTTACATTAAAGAGGCATCTCACCTCTGCATGGACTTACACATGCACTGGCTCCCAGCAAGGTTCATCTTTTTCATTAATATGCAAATACAAGTACGAGCATTACAGAACACAAACAGGGAGACGAGAGATTACATTATTTAAATTAAAATTTGGCTAGTGCCTACAGATTTAAGATCATAGAAAGATAAGTGCCCCGTGATGAACTTTCTTGTCCCTCTCCTCCTAGGCATGGCCGTCGAAGGTGAGGAGGGAAAAGGAGCGCCTAGGCAGGAGCCCGGCCCGCCCCCCCCCCCCCCCCCCCCTTAGGCTCCAGGAGAGGTAGCCCGACGGGAACATGAGCACCGTGGAATGCCTCGATGGAGATCACAGTGGAGACGACCACGTCGACCACCGCCACCAGGGCCAGCATGGCTCGGCGGGGCTAACGGAGCTGCAGTCCAAAGGAAGCCTGCCGGGGTCCACCTAGAAGACTGCTGGAGGAGCCCGGCAGCACCATCTGCACCACTACATCCAACTCCATGGCAAATCAAATTGTCTGGGAGGGGGGATGCGGATGCAAATGATGGTGATGTCGCCTGATGAAGATGGTGCAGCCGGTGATCAGCCGGAGTCAGAGTCATCGCCCTCCCGCCCACTGCCGTCGTCATCACTGTCACTGTCCTCCTCATCGCCTTCGCTCGAGGAGGAGCTTTTGTTATCGGTAGAGCTCTCCGCGCAGCACCCTAAGCGACCTCCCGAGCGCCCAAAGATCTTGATGGAAAGCAGCCCGTTCTCCATTAATTTGAACAGGAGAACGTGCCCCTCCGAGAAGCCGTGGGCACGGGCAAAAGTCTTCCAGCCATAGTGAAGATACATCACATGAGGGGCCGGGAAGTCGACATCAACCCACATGCTGCTGTTCCCACATCCCCTCATGTGCAACCTCAGAGAGTGCAGTTGTTCGAGCTCCATCTCCCGCGCAAAGGGTGTTGGGAGGCAAAGATGAGCACACTGGGGTTTGTATAGCCTGATGATGAACTCCCGCGGTTGGTCCTCGACGTGGCCTTCCATCGGGGGAGGAGCCGCCGGTGGGGGCGCTGCCAAGGCACCGCCCCGCCCTCCTCCTCCTCGAGCACTGCGACAACCTCGACCTCGTTCCCTTCATCCTCCACTCACGGCAGGTTGCCACCACAGGGTACGGAGGAGAAGGGACATGCTGTCGAGAAGAAGCCCTCATTGCCGCCGCCAGGACACCACCGCACCCTCGTCCTCTCGCCATGGCTAGAAGGGAAGGGTTGCGGAGAAGAAGAAGAAGAAGAAGAAGAAGAAGAAGAAGAAGAAGAAGAAGAAGAAGAAGAAGAAGAAGAAGAAGAAGAAGAAGAAGAAGAAGAAGAAGAAGAAGAAGAAGAAGAAGAAGAAGAAGAAGAAGAAGAAGAAGAAGAAGAAGAAGAAGAAGAAGTGTGTGCAGAGAGGCGCCGCCCTACCCCTTTTTATAGGGAGACGAGGCAGGTGGCTGGCTCCTCATACAGGAAATGGCCGCCCCGCTCCTCCAATACGGCCTCTCTGCACCCTCCGTGGCTCTGAGAATCTAGGCCGACCCTCTTCTCCAACCATCAGCACTTGGTTTTCGGCCATGGCACTCCTCCCAGGGCGAGTAGAATTCATAGTCCATGATCAAAGTTCTTCCGAAACATTGTGCACGATGCACGGAGAAATCGGATACTGGCCCGAAATCAATGCTAATGAAGACGCGAAGAAAACCTCAAGAGACCAGCCTCTTCAGCAACCCCACATGTGCACTTATTTGGCCCTACCCAAACGACGCTCGGCAGCGCGTTCGGGGCAGGCCCGGGGCTTCTGGCGGTGCAACAAACCCTGGGTCTGTTGCCCAGACTGTGCACAGGCACGGGAACAAGATTGAAGCACCAGCCCAAGTCAGAGTCCAAGGGCCTAAGAGATTCGAAGAACCAACATGCAGATCAGGAGGATCAGAATTAAGTCAGGGAAGCAAGACACCATCGGGAGAAGGGCTCCTTTGCCGGGCAGGCGAGGCCACGCACGGAAGGGGACGACCAAGGCGTCCCGGCAGGGCCTGCCGGGGCTCACGAAGATGAGACCACCTCACCAACCACTCCACCACGACCCACGTCGTCGATCAATGCGGTGTCATGCCGTAGAGTGACTAAGTGGCAGCCATTCGCCACATGGCAGCCTTTCTCTACAGGACAAACCCACAAACAATACCCGTCCTGCGACATGTCAAGCGAGCAGACGTGAAGCTGACAAGATGGACCGGCAAGCATTGCCAGGCAACCAACGATGTGACTTTGAGCGGTGCATTTAATGTGCCCAGTCAGCATGCAGAGTTAGGTATGATAGCACTGTTTGCTATCTTGTCAGTGCATAATGACTACTTTGCCATTGTGGTAACCCCTTGATCTATAAAAGGAGGCCCAAGGCAACCATAGAAAGGGTTAGAAGGTTGGATAACTCACACCCCCATACGCGCGTAGCCACTACCGCCCTGAGGCAACCGCTGTCGGGCAAGGGTACTACGCTCCACCACCACTCCTCCACCATCAATCCACCAAAGTAAGAGTAGGGTTTTACGCCTCACGACGGCCCGAACCTGGGTAAATTGCCTGCATGATCTCTGCCGTGCTGCCCCATGCTCGTCTGCTCTTTGTGCAACGCGGCGTCCCCCTGCCAAACCAGTAAGGGGCCTTCTGGTCCCATATGTGTCCATGGTTTCCTGTGACACGCTTGCTCCGAGGGGTGGACCATACGCGCCCCGGCGGTATGATGACAGGCGCCCATACGGTGATGAGCGGAGAATTCCAATCGACCCAAGAGAGCCTGGGTTCGATGCAAGGTCAGTCCTTGTACAGGGCTTGGTTGACAGAGGCAGGGCTAATAGAGAAGGACTGGATAGAGATCGTCCGAGTGGAATCAGGGCATTCGTCTTTCGGCCTGAATGTTTCAACAGAACCATCCGAGCAGCTGAGATACCGCCCAACTTTAGATTGGCTGCGGGAGTGAGCAAGTTTACTAGCAAATCGAAACCAGACACATGGTTCGAGGATTACTAAGTGGCGGTGCAGATTGGTGGAGGCAATGATGATGTAGCCATGAAGCACCTCCCCTTGATGCTTGAAGGTTTGGTCGGAGCTTGGTTGAATCAGTTAGCTCCTGGAAGCATATTCTGTTGGGAGGATTTAGCCTGAGTGATGCAAAGCATCCCAAGGTCATCCCCACGGACCTACCATCGTCTCACGAAGTGCCTAGCGGACCCATGACACGAGCCCGTGCAAGAGCTCTTGAAACCGAAGTGACATCTCTCCTCTCGCATTTCCACTTCGATGCACATGAGACATGGCTACTACCTCATATGGACACATTGTGCATACTCGGGTATCACGAAGAAGCTAAGGAGCAAGGAGAAGAAGAAGAGGAAGATGGACGTGAAGACGGAGAAGAAGGAGAGCTGCAGGAAAAGTCCCAGCCACCAGACGGCTGGCCGGGACGGGACGTCCGGCTCCTGAAGCCCCAGCTGAGCCCCAGCGAGCGGACGTCTGGTCCAGACCAGACGACCGGTGGCCCTGTACCCGAGCCAAATGAGCGGACGTCCAACGCCTCCAGACGTTCGGCGACCGAACGACCGGACCAGCCCGGAAATCTGTCACTTCAGCGCCCGAGCCAAAATGAGCGGACGACCTGCACTTACCGGACGTCCGGCCGCCCATGAACCACCGGGCGACCGGCCACCAGCGGACGTCCGGTACCTGTCTATGCACAGGATTCGGGCCTGAGGCCCATGTACCCTCCACCTCACCCCCTTTTGCACTAAGACTATAAATAGGTCTCCTATTCATCCTAGCTAGGGTTAGCAAAGGATTAGCTAATATTTCGTGTGAGAGCTTTGCTCATCCACTTGGTTACCTTCTCCTTGGAGATTGCGCCTCCTACGAATAAGATGCCCCAAGAGGATTCAAGAATCCTTTACAGGAAGAACCTCATGACCTTCTTTTGGAGAAGACCGGCTACCTTTGTATCGTCCCTAGTTGATCGTGGATCTTGTATCTTCCTTGTGTTCATGGATCTAGCGCATGTGTGATCATACTTGTTGGTTTGAGTGTTCTCTTGTGTTTTCCACATGTTTTCCCTCATTTCCCTCCTCGTGTTCTTCGTGTTCATCATGGGATCCGCTCCTTTCATGAAGGATCGGCCAGTTAGGGTTCCTACCCTACATCATCTTGGTATCAGAGCCACGTTGATCATGATTTCGGAGCCTCCCTATTGTGTTGCTAGCCTAGTTTTTGTTGTTTTTGTCCCTAATTTGAAAATTCCCCACAAAAATAGCCCCAATTTTTTTTGTGATTTGTTGGTGTGTTGAAATTTTGTTGGATTTGATCCATGGAGTTGCTTTGTTTTGAGTGGATCTAGCTTTTCCCCCTTTCCCCACCCTTTCCATCCACAAAATCGCCCGGATTCAACGATTTTCACCTAATCCACCCCGTACACGTGTAGCTCATCCCGTGCCGATTTACACCCAGGCACCAGATGTCCGCTCGCCACCGGACATCCGACTACCGGATGACCGCTCACCACCGGACGTCCGGAGTACCCTAACAAAACTGAATTTTCTTCAGTTTTGGTCACCACCACTGCCCCACATTTCCACATACGCACTCCTACCACCTATACACCTTTACCACTTCCGCATACCACCACCATTGCTTACCCATTTCATACTTCGACACGTGTTGCCACTTCGAGCTCTGAGAATTTGAGTTGCGGTCCCGTATCCTTTTGTGTTTCGGCTATCTAGGTACGGTTCGACATCAACATCACCGCCGCTCATCTTCGCCACTGACACGTTATCAACAACGACCACCTCGACTACATCTTGGTATTCGTGCCACCATTTTTACACCCTACCGTACGCAAGAAACGGTAACCTCATATTGGTATTGGACATATCACTCTAGTCATACATTGATACCCATCATAGCCTTACTCCTTTGCGTTGCTTACCCATCGAGACTAGCCATTGAGTATAGCCAGCAACGAGACTTGTGCAACTTAGTGATCATACTTCCCATAGCATACATACATCATTGTTGCATATCTTGGTATCATCTCTTGTGTCACAAGGTTGTCATCGCATACACAATTGCTATCTTGGTTCGTCAAGCATTGCATGAGAAAAGAGCTCAAACAACAAAGAGCCAAACAAGCTTTTAAGCAAAAGGAAAGATAAGCAAAAGGCTTTTAAGCAAGAACCATAGCATCATACAACATGAAGATTGTCATACTCGATCATCTTAGATCATCGCATAGAAACACCTTGCATAGAGCATACTTGGGATAGAAGTTGTTGCATTTTTGCTTAGTAGGTTGTGCACAAGTCTTTGTATCCGCCTATTGTGCAATCGTGCTAGCGTCTCTCTAGTGTTGTGCATCAAGAGCATTTTTGTGGATTCCACATTTTGGCTCAACCTTGGTTGCCCAACCCACTTATCTCATTGCGTGTGTGTTTCTGTGTACATTACATTGCTTGGTCTAGTTGTTGCATTGCAATCTTGCGAATCTTTTCCAACATTATTGAAGTTCACTTACAATTGTATAAAATTTTGTGCCACCATCCTAACCAAGCTCCACCATAAGCTTTTACTTGTGTAGGTGTGAGAAACCGACAAGAATTGGCACAAATTATGCTATTTCCTTGTCCACATTGGAGTGATCATTGATCCACTTTCAACTTCGGTCAAGGTACATTTAGTATTCGTTCTTCTCTTTCTACCACTCACATTTTTTATCTTGGAATGATGGATAGCCCAAGTACTTCTACCAACCCACTCTTCATTGAGCACGACGACGACATGAACTCCTACATCACCAAGGGCCACCTCTTTGGTGCACAAGGTGCTTTGCATCAAGAGCAACAAGCAATGAGTGAACGTATCGACAACCTCGCAACTGACTTGCGACTCTCCGAGAAACGTACAAGGGACTACTTCGACCACAAGCGCGACGATCACAACCAAGAGAATGACGCCAGGATGGACGAGATTCACGCTTTGTTGCTCAACCGCTCTTCTTCCACTTCGTCCTCTTCAAGAAGGAGCCATTCAAGTCAAAACTCTGACTTCACCCTCTCCGGCTCAAGTACACTGACATCAAACACTCTACGCCATATCGCATGCAACGATCGTCAAGCAAGCCTCAATCTCTACGCGACACCAACTCTCAAGAGAACTGACAACACCAAACCTAAGAGGCTTTTGCGCTAGCACCAGAACTGATGCGGAGCATCCAACGGTCCTCCCCATGGACCTACCATCGCCTCGACAAGAGACAAAAGGACCCATGACACGACCTAGAGCTAGAGCTCTTGAGACCGAGGTGACTTCTCTCCTTAGTGATATTACATATGACCCTCTCGAGACATGGCTACTACCTAAGTCCGAGACGTTGTGCATGATCAGGTATCAAGAGGACACTCCCGAAGATGCACGTGAAGATGTACAAGCCCCCAAGTCCATGGATGAAGAGACTCAACGGAAGGATACAAGAACACCTCCCAGGCCCCGGACATTCGGCTGTGACCCCGGACATCCGGCCCCTGGAGCATCGTCCACTGCAGCAGCATCCAACCGCCGAGCATCTACAGGCCCTGGACATCGGGCCCTGCCCGGAAATCCGGCCTCAAGCCCGGATATCCGGACACCACCGAACTAGATAGCAGCAAGGCCAGCGCCTCCACCCCGGACATCCGGCCACCCAGCCCGGACATCCGGCCCCTCGTGAAAGCCCGGACATCCGGCCCGACGCCCGGACGTTCGACCTCCCCTGTCTGCGCACAGTGTAAGGGCCGAGGCCCGTGTACCCCTTTGCCCCCTAGACTATATACACTCCACCTCGTCCTACTTTCTAGGGTAAACAAAGGATTAGCTCATATTTTGTGTGAGAGCTTTGCTCATCCACTTGGATACCTTCTCCTCGGAGATTCAAGCCTCCACCGGAGAAGATCCCCCAAGCGGATTAAAGACCCCTTTTAGGGAAGAACTCAAGACCTCCTCACGGAGAAGACCGGCTACCCTTGTATCATCCTTAGTTTTTGGTGGATCATGTATCTTTCCTTATGTACTCGAGGATCTAGCACATGTGTGACTTGTTCGTTTTGGTTTAGTGTTTCCTCTTGTGTTTCCCCTTGTGTTTCCCCTTGTTTTCCCCCTCGTGTTCCGCGTGTTCTTCACAGGATCCGCTCCTTTCGTGAAAGATCAGCCGATTAGGGTTCCACCCTACATCAAGAACGGCAACGCCAATGCCAACATGAAGAGGAAGAGCGTGCGCGTCTACACCAAGATGCACAAGATGCCGAGGCACAACGCCGAGAACAACAACCCCGTGAAGCTCTTGCACTTGAGGAGAAACAAGCCCTCCAAGATTCAAGTCGAGCCGTAGCCCACCGAGGCCGACAAGCTCGTGAACATGAAGAAGCACTTCGTGAAGAAGTTCAAGAACGAAGATTTCAAGCTCGCGTGCATCGTCAAGTTCCTCCTCGAGCTCGACAAGCTCCTCCACAAGCTCGCCAAGAACATCAAGTTCATCAAGAGCATGACGTCAATGGAAATCCTCCACAATGAGAGCAACACGAGGTTGACAATCATCGACAACATGGGCGTCATCTTCCCCGACCCCAGCACAATGAAGAGCAACACTACGGCAAGCTCAAGTTCACCATGCCCAAGTTCAACGGAAGCAACGATCCCGAAGAGTACCTTTCATGGGCATTGAAAGTTGACAAGATCTTCCGTTTGCACAACTATGAAGAAGAGAAGAAGATCGCAATGGCATCCCTTGAGTTCCAAGACTATGTCCTCATTTGGTGGGAACAAGTTATCGAGCGCCGAGAGGCAAGAGGAGAACCACACATCACTACTTGGGCACAAATGAAGGATATCATGAGAGCAAGCTTTGTGCCTACCTACTACAACCGCGACCTCTTCAAGAAACTTCAACTAATCAAGCAAGGAACCAAGAGCATTGAAGAATACTACAAGGAGATGGAGATTGCCATGATAAGATCCAATGTCACGGAAGACGATGAGCAAACTATGACACATTTCTTGAATGGACTCAATCACCCTATCAAGAAGATCGCCGACTTCCAACCATACTAGAACCTCATCGAGCTCGTGCATCAAGCTACAAAAGCGGAAAGTCAAGTGCAAGACAATTACAAGTATTCCAAGTTCTCATCCAAGTCGTACGGCTTCTCCAACACCCAAGCTTCAACGACTCCAACACCGTCTACCAAGCCTTCTACAAGCAACATCGACAAGTCGAGTCACAAGAAAGCTTCATCAACTCCAAGTCATCCTCCTACTACAAGCAACTTCAAGACGACAGCTTCATCATCATCCACTCCAACTGATGAGACCGTCAAGACAAGTTCCTTCAAATGCTTCACATGCGAAGGCCAAGGCCACAAGTCCTATGAGTGCACCAACAAGAGTACCATGATCCTCAACGATGACGGCGCTTACGACTCAATGAGTAAAGGAGAAATGGACGCCATCGAGCAGGTTGCCATGCACGGGCAAGTGCACGATGACGAGGAACAAGTATTTTGCGATGAAGATTCAAGTCCCGCTCTTGTTGTCTCCAAGGTCTTGACTCTTCAACATCACCAAGAAGAAGACCAAAGATGCCATATCTTTCACACCAAGGCCGGCATCAATGGAAGATCCGTCAAGGTCATCATCAATGGAGGGAGTTGTCATAATCTCGCAAGTGAAGAACTTTTCTCCAAGCTCCAATTGCCCAAGACAAAGCACCCACACCCATAAAAAGTGCAATGGCTTAGCGACTCCGGCGCTATCCAAGTCGAGCATTGAGTACAAGTCTCCCTCAAAATTGGTGCCTATGAAGACACTTTGGAGTGTGACGTCGTTCCAATGACCATTTTCCACCTCCTCCTTGGACTCCCATGGCAATTTTATAGAGGAGTCATCCACAACGGCCGAACGAACATCTACATCTTCAAGATGAAGGGAAAGGAGTACATACTTCGTCTCATGTCTCCAAGCCATGTTTTCGCCGACAAGCAAGCCACCCATCATGGAGATAATAGTGAGAGAGCGAGCCACCAAAAATATTGTGAGCTCCACAAGCCCAAATCAAGCACCTCCACGATGAGCGAAAAGAACTTATTCCTATTTGCCACCAAAAGTGAGATAAGAGGAGTGTGTGAGAACCCATCTAGTGTCCTACACTACGTCCTTTTGTGCAAGGACAATGAACCACAAACTAACACCTCTCACACTATTCCTCTAGTGTTGTCTTCTCTTTTGCAGGAATTTCACGATGTTTTCCCCGACGATCTACCTCTGGGACTACCTCCACTACGAGGCATTGAGCACTGCATCGACCTCATCCCCGGAGCACCGCTTCTGAACAAAGCTCCCTACCGCGTAACCCCCGAAGAAACCAAAGAAATACAAAGGCAAGTAAAGCATCTCATAGACCATGGACATGTGAGTGAAAGTTTGAGCCCTTGTGTCGTCCCGATCATTCTTGTGCCAAAACGAGATGGTAGCTTTCGCATGTGCTTCGATTGTAGACCTATCAATGCTATCACCGTTCTACGCCTTGATGATATGCTTGATGAACTTAGTGGTGCCACTATCTTTTCAAAAATTGATCTTAAGAGTGGTTACTATCAAATCCGCATACAAGAGGGCGATGAATGGAAAACCGCTTTCAAAACCAAGTTTCGGTTGTATGAATGGTTAGTCATGCCTATGGGTCTATCAAAAGCACCGGGTACTTTTATGCGCCTTATGAATCATGTTTTTCGCCCTTACATTGGCGTGTTTGTTGTGGTCTACTTCGATGATATCCTTGTTTTTAGCAAGTCTCTCAAAGAGCATGTCACCCATGTCCGAACCGTTTTACAAACTCTTCGAAAAGAGCATCTCTATGCTAATATGGAGAAATGCCTTTTTGGCATTGACAAGCTCGTTTTCTTTAGTTTTGTTGTATCTTATAAGGGTGTTCATGTTGATGAGTCCAAGATCAGTGATATTAAGACTTGGCCACAGCCAACCAACTTGCAATAAGTTCGTAGCTTTCTTGGCCTTGTGGGTTTCTATCGTCTCTTTGTGAAAAAATTTAGCACCATTGCGTCTCCTTTGCATGCTTTGAGCAAGAAGAATGCGCCTTTTGTTTGGGGACCATCCCAAGATACCTCTTTAAATGAGCTTAAGAATTTGCTTACTCATGCTCCCGTGCTTGCATTACCCAACTTTGACAAACCCTTTGAGATTCATTGCGATGCAAGCGGTAATGGCATAGGAGGTGTGTTAACGCAAGAGAAGCGCCCCATAGCTTACTTTAGTGAGAAACTTTCCGGAGCGCAACTCAATTACCCCATCTATGACAAAGAGCTTTATGCTTTAGTCCGTGTTTTGCATGAATGGGAACACTATCTTCGCCCTCATGAATTTATCATTCATACCGATCATGAAATGCTCAAGTATCTTAAGGGCCAAACCAAGTTGAACAAGCATCATGCTAAATGGAGTGAATTTATTGAATCTTTTCCTTATGTCATCAAGTACATTAAATGTAAGGAAAACATTGTGGCGGATACCCTTTCCCGCATATGCATGCTTGTTACTCAACTTGAATTGGATGTCATTGGTGTTGCGCACATAAAAGACTTGTATGAGCATGATTCTACCTTTGCTACTCCTTATGCCAAGTGTTTGACGCACACCTCTTGGGAATGCTATAACATCAAAGATGGATATCTTATGAGAGATAACAAGCTTTGCACCCCCGAGTCTTCTCTTTGTTTGTTGCTTTTGCAGGAATCTCATGGAGGAGGCCTAATGGGACATTTTGGACGCGACAAGACTTTTGCCACGCTCTCCAAGAACTATTTTTGGCCCAAGATGTTTCGTGACGTCAACCGCTTCACCAACCGATGCTCTACATGTCGCAAAGCTAAGTCTAAAGCTCAATCCCATGGCCTTTACATGCCTCTCCCAATTCCATATCAACCATGGGAAGACATTACCATGGACTTTGTACTTGGATTGCCTAGGACTAGAAATGGAAAGGATTCGATATTTGTCGTTGTGGACCGTTTCTCTAAAATGGCACACTTCATTCCTTGCAACAAGATAGACGATGCTTCACATGTTGCTAATCTCTTTTGTAGGGAAATATTGCATCTACATGGAGTGCCAAAGTCGATCGTCTCTGACCGCGACGTCAAGTTCCTTAGCTACTTTTCTAAGACCCTATGCACCAAGCTCGGAATCAAGCTACTCTTCTCCACGGCATATCATCCACAAACCGGCGGCCAAATGGAGGTGACAAACCGCACACTCTCTGATCTACTTCGCGTACTCATCAAGAAGAATATCAAGGAGTGGGAGGAGTGCCTACCTATCACCGAGTTCGCCTACAACGGAGCAATACACTCAACAACCGGCAAGTCCCCCATCGAGGTCATCTACGGATTAAACCCATTGTCACCATTGGACATCCTTCCTATGCCACTCCAAGAGCGCATCAATTTTGACGCAAGTGCATGTGTGACCCATCTCAAGAAGGTGCATGAAGATACAAGACATACTATCGAGCACCAAGTACAATGACTTGCGACCAAGCTCAACATCAACAAGCACCCCATGGTCTTCAACATTGGCGTTCTCGTGTGGCTACACCTTCGCAAGGACCGTTTTCCTCGATAACGCAAGTCCAAACTTCGACCATGAGCGAACGGACCCTTCAAGGTGCTTGCACGCTACAACGACAACGCATACAAGGTCGGCATTCCACGCGACAAGTACTTCGTGAGAGACATCTTCAACGTCAAAGATCTCTCTCCCTACCATGGTGATGAAGAATTTGATCCGAGGACGGATCTTCCCCATGGGAGGAGAGATGATTTGGAGCATCCCAAGGTCATCCCCACGGACCTACCATCGTCTCACAAAGTGCCTAGCGGACCCATGACATGAGCACGTGCAAGAGCTCTTGAAATCGAGGTGACATCTCTCCTCTTGCATTTCCACTTCGATGCACATGAGACATGGCTACTACCTCATATGGACACATTGTGCATACTCAGGTATCATGAAGAAGCTAAAGAGCAAGGAGAAGAAGAAGAGGAAGATGGACGTGAAGACGGAGAAGAAGGAGAGCTGCAGGAAAAGTCCCAGCCACCGGACGACCGGCCGGGACCGGACATCCGGCGCCTGAAGCCCCAGCCGAGCCCCAGCGAGCGGACGTCTGGTCCAGAATGGACGACCGGTGGCCCTCTACCCGAGCCAAATGAGCGGACGTCTAACGCCTCCGGACGTCCGGCGACCGGATGACCGACCCAGCCTAAAAATTCATCACTTCAGTGCCCGAGCCAAAGCGACCGGACGACCGGCACTTACCGGACGTCCAGCCACCCGTAAACCACCGGACGACCGGCCACCAGCGGACGTCTGGTACCTTTCTGTGCACAGGATTCGGGCCTGAGGCCCATGTACCCTCCACCTCGCCCCCTTTTGCACTAAGACTACACATAGGTGTCCTATTCATCCTAGCTAGGGTTAGCAAAGGATTAGCTCATATTTCGTGTGAGAGCTTTGCTCATCCACTTGGTTACCTTCTCCTGGAGATTGCGCCTCGTAAGGAGAAGAGCCCCCAAGCAGATTCAAGACCCCTTTACGGAGAAGAACCTCAAGACCTCCTTTCAGAGAAAACCGGCTACCTTTGTATTGTCCCTAGTTGATCATGGATCTTGTATCTTCCTTTGTGTTCATGGATCTAGCGCATGTGTGATCATACTTGTTGGTTTGAGTGTTCTCTTGTGTTTTCCACGTGTTTTCCCTCGTTTCCCTCCTCGTGTTCTTCGTGTTCATCGCGGGATCCGCTCCTTTCGTGAAAGATCGACCGGTTAGGGTTCCTACCCTACATCACTGAGTGTGTATCGAGACAGTCGAAGGCACTTGCAAGCGCCCTGTTGGGCAGTCTGAGTTGCAGCATTGTGTCCAGAAACCGAATGAAACCTTGAGGGATTACATCCGGTGGTGGACTACACGTCATCATCTGGTGGAGAATGTTTCAGAGCACCAGGCTGTCTGCGCTTGGAAGGAAGGTGTACAGTACAGGGAGCTCACGCTAAAATTCGGTCGCTCTGGGGCCATGTCTCTCAATCGGATGATGGAGATTGCCACTCGGTATGCCAATGGAAAAGAGGAAGATCGACTCCGCAATGGCAAGGGGAAACTAGTCGACCAGGACACCGGAGGTGGAAATCCCAATCGGAAACAGAAACGCAAGGCTGAAGCCACTGGATAGGCTGAGGCAGCAATGGTGAATACTCAAGGGAAATTTAAAGGAAAACATAAGGGGCCGTGGGTTCCCAAAAAGTTAAGGATCAGTACGACCAGGACGTCCTGGATATGTCGTGTCACATTCACACGAAGAAGGATGAAGAGGGTAAATTGATTCTGCCCAAGCATACCACTCGACAGTGCAGACTCATGATTCAACAGTTCCGAGAGGGTCAGCCCAGTGAGAAGGACTCTGATAAGGACGAAGATGAGGAAAAGAATGATGGTTATCCGAAGGTCAATCCTACCTTGGTAATTTTTGCGGATGTTGAGAGCAAAAGTCGACTAAAAGTCATAAACAGAGAAGTGAACATGGTTGCTCGGGCAACTACGATGTACCTAAAGTGGTTGAAAACTCCCATTACATTTGACCAATCAGCTCACCCCACGCACATTGCTACCCCCGGGCGACAAGCATTGGTGGTTGACCCATTCGTTGGGGGCACCTGACTGACTAAAGTTCTCATGGATGGTGGCAGTGGATTGAACATTATGTATGTTGAGACCCTCCAGGGGATGGGCATTAAGATGTCCCAACTCAGTGAGAGCAACATGCAATTCCATGGAGTCATCCCGGGGAAGAAAGCAAAGTCACCAAGGCAAATTGCTCTTGATGTGGTTTTTGGTGCTTCCAAGAATTTCCGTAAGGAGAAGTTGACGTTTGAGATAGTGGATTTCCATAGTGCCTATCATTCTATTTTGGGTAGGCCCGCACATGCTCGTTTCATGGGCCGTCCGTGTTACATGTATCTTAAGTTGAAGATGCCCGGGCCCAAAGGTGTGATTACAGTCACGGGGAATAGGCAGAGAGCAGAGGAGTGCCTCCAGAAAGGTTCCAAGATTGCTGATGAGCAAATGGCAGTGGTGGAACTGGAAGAATTCAAGAAGAACATCGATCAGAGTGATCTGCTCCATGCTAAGAAGCCCGCTTTTGAATCCGCATTTAGTCGGCCGGAGAGAAGAAGCCAGTTCACATTCACCCGGAAGGTCCCACGGCTGCTCCGACTCATACCTCAATGACACTCAACAACAAATAGGAAGCCGCGCTCATTCAGTTCCTTTGTGAGAACTGGGAAATCTTTGCATGGAAACCATCAGACATGCTAGGTGTACCCAGGGGGCTGGCTGAGCACCGTTTGCGTGTCGACTCAAAGGCAAATCTTGTTAAAAGCATCTTTGTCGGTCCGCCGCGGAAAATAGGAAGGTGATTGGTGAGGAGGTGGCTCGGCTCCTGGCAGCTGAGTTCATCCGCGAGATATACCACTCCGAGTGGCTCGCCAATGTCGTCATGGTCCCCAAGAAGGACAATTCACTTCGTATGTGTATTTATTTCAAGCATATCAATCGGGCCTGCCCGAAAGATCATTTTCCCCTCCCCCACATCGATCAGATTGTTGACTCGACTATCCGGTGTACGCGTTTGTCTTTTCTAGATGCATATTCCGAGTACCATCATATCCGACTGTATGGACCTGATGAAATAAAAAGCCTTCATCACCCCATTCAGGTGTTTTTGCTATGTCACCATGCCTTTCAGTCTCAAGAATGCTGGTGCCACATTCATGCGCATGATCCAGAAGTGTCTGCTCACACAGATCAGTAGGAATGTGGAAGCATATATGGATGATATCGTGGTCAAGTCACGCAAGAGTTCCGACCTGCCGATTGATCTTGCTAAAACCTTTGCCAATCTGAGAAGATATGACATCAAGCTGAATCCGTCCAAATGCACATTCGGAGTTCCTGGGGGAAAGTTTCGCGGTTTTCTCGTTTCCGAACGAGGGATAGATGGAAATCCTGAAAAGATCGGTGCAATTCTCTGAATGAAATGCCCTGTGCGTGTGCTTGATGTTCAGAAGCTTACGGGTTGTCTTGCTGCATTAGGTCGATTCATTTCTCGTCTCGGTGCAAAAGCATTGCCTCTTTACCGACTGATGAAAAAGTCTGAGAAAAGTGGACTCCTAAAGCTGAAGTAGCGTGATGACGACATCAATATCATTGTTACACCCACAGCCCCTGCTGCTATACATACTGGACCAATTACTAGAGCTCGCCCACGCCAATTGAATTATCATGTACTTTCGTTTCTTGGTAACAATTCTAATGTTCATGAGAATATGATGTTGCCTAAACTGGATACATTTGTTTTGCTTACAAATGAAGGGCCTAGCTTGGACAAGAAAGATGAACCTTGGAGCAACTTCAAGCATGGAGATGATGGCATGCGCAAGGGGATCAAGAACGGAGTTACAAGTGATGATTTCAGGACTTTGAAGCCACCATAAGGAGTGCATGAAGCCTTGAATGAAATATACAAGATGGAACTTCATAAATTTTGTCCAGAGGCTATTCTAGGTGATGCGTCACCTTATTATTGGGCCAGGCCCATGTATTTTCGAAATACTTAAGTATAGGCTGTTTTTAGAGTCTGTATGTGTGGGGAAACAAGAGTTAGGGTTGGTTTCGGACCCCTCCTCCAAGGGGCACAAAATCCCCCCCCCCCTCTTCCTCCATATATACAGCCCTTAGGGCATCGTTTAGACTTTGGGTTTTGTTTAGACTAAAAGTTCGCCATGGCTGCAACTTCGTGTACTTCATTCGTGTCCAACGACCACACCAAGATGTCACAGAACCCCACCTTCATTAATAAAGCTTTCCTCATTTATTCGCAATATCCAGATTGCAATCTCAGTTTCTTGCTTGTTCTTCGTTTGCTCGCAGGAAATAGACCCTCGTGGTGAGGTTGATTGTTCTCCAGCGTGGTCAATAACCCTGATGAGGACATCAATACCATTGTTACACCCATAGCCCCTGCTGTTATACATGCTGGACCAATTACTAGAGCTCGCGCATGCCAATTGAATTATCAGGTACTTTCATTTCTTGGTAACGATTCTAATGTTCATGAGAATATGATGCTGCCTAAATTGGATACATTTGTTTTGCTTACAAATGAAGGGCCTAGCTTGGACAAGAAAGATGAACCTTGGAGCAACTTCAAGCATGGAGATGATGGCATGCGCAAGGGGAACAAGAATGGAGTTACAAGTGATGATTCCAGGACTTTGAAGCCACCATAATGAGTGCATGAAGCCTTGGACGAAATATACAAGATGCCACTTCATAAATTTCGTCTAGAGGGTATTCTAGGTGCTGCGTCACCTTATTATTGGGACAGGCCCATGTATTTTCGAAATACTTAAGTATAGGTTGTTTTTAGAGTCCGTATGTGCAGGGAAACAAGAGTTAGGGTTTATTTCGGACCCCTCCACCAAGGGCCACGAAATTCCCCCTCTCTCCTCCATATACACAGCCCTTAGGGCATCGTTTAGACTGTGGGTTTTGTTTAGATTAAAAGTTCGCCATAGCTGCAACTTCGCGTATTTTGTTTGTGTCCAACGACCAGACCAAGACGTCACAGAACCCCACCTTCATTAATAAAGCTTTCCTCTTTTATTCGCAATATCCAGATTGCAATCTCAGTTTCTTGCTTGTTCTTCGTTTGCTCGCAGGAAATAGACCCTCGTGGTCAGGTTGATTGTGCTCCGGCATGGTCAATAACCCTCGGAAATTGGTTTAGCGATTGCTAAGGCGCGACGTCTTCGCACGTTCGTAGTCGGATCGTCAAAGTCGACTCCCACAGAAAATGCTATCTATCTCATCAAAACATCGGGACACCTTCGCCTCTAGCAAGTGGTATCCGATTTCCAGGTTACTCGATGAGATTTTACTGTTTTTCGTAGTTTAGATCGAGTATGTTCTTCATACCTACAGTCCACGAAAAAGCCAAAACAAGAAATAGGGTTAGTTCGTCATATCCGAACCAGTCTGAGCCTTTGCATAGTCTTTTCAGTATTTTGCTTTGTAGAATTTGCGGTAGCATCGTCGTGTCTAGTTGTTGGTATGAGAGTCTAGTCTTTTAGAGTTTCGAGTTCTGGTCATAAGTTGTCACGCCGCCGCCGCACCATCGTCATCGTTCCTACCATATACCACCACCACCAACATATTCCTTACCACTGCCATATACATCTGCCTGTCCACCACCAATCTAAGTCCACATATACATCCGCCTATCCACCGCCAATCCGAGTCCACATATACATCTGCCTGTCCACCACCAATCCGAGTCTACATATACATCTGTCTGTCCACCATCAATCCGACTTCTTTTCATATTAGGTTTGTTTTTGAGATCCATCTAGTTTTCGTTTTGTGTTTCCTTGCCTGAGTAGGTCCCGGAAAAAACAAGAGTCTGGAGACCCCGAGCAGTTTTTAGGCCAAAATTTCGGCGACCAAAAATATTTTTTCCCTATCCTATTTTTAGGTCCCACGGAGCGTTTTGAGACACTCTCCATCATAGTGATTTTTTGTTGCACTATTTCATCGTCGCTGCCCTGATTTCTGAAAAAAGTCAACAAAACAAATTGTGTGCCCATCCTGCCAGTTTGATGAGGGAAGAGTTTTGAGACACTCGCCCTTATAGTGATTTTTCACAAAAAAAAAGAGGAGCGCAAAAAAAGGAGCGCCAAAAAAACAGAGCGAATAAAAAATTCCAGAGTGTGCTTTTCCCTTGTTTACGTGCAGCGTCGTGATCTTGTTAGTGTTCTAGGCTCGCGTCTCTAGTACGGTCTAGCCTAGGACCAGCACAGTACCGTCGTTGAGCGTTTATTCAACGTTGCATACCTGAATTGATTATTGCTGACCCTTTTGCTACCATATTATAAGTCTTCCCAGCTCCACATATATCTACGCCGTGCGTTTGACTCTCCCTTGTAATTGCTCTATCCAAGCTTTGAGAGTTTTGACTACAACGGTTGCTGATCACCACCTTCTGCTTGGTAAGAACTGGTAAGAATTTGAGATTCGCTTGACGGATTTGTGATTGTCCACCACTTACTAGTAGTCTATAGGATCATATTCTTGTGTGTTCTATTGCTGCTAACCATGGCAGGATCACAAGCCGACGAGACTGACTGGGAGAACATGACAAACAAAGAGTTACATGAGAAGTTTCAGCAAATGATGAGTGGACAGGTGGAAGATGTGCTAAATAGATTTGAAGAGGCCATGGAGAAGATAGATGTCATTGAGAAGGCGTTCAAAACAAAGCTCGATCACAAGTTTAATGAATTGCTCGCACGTCTTCCACCGCCTGCTGCACCTGTCGCACCTCTACAACAACAAAAACAACATCATCTTCCAAATCAAGTGGGATGAACACAACGCGTTCCCATTGAGCCTGGTCAAACTTCTGGTGCTGCTATACCTACTGTTGGTGCTTCTGTCACTCTTGCTGCTACTGCAGAGGTGGAGGACCATTACGAGGATGAGGTTGATCGAAATTAGAACTACGTGCAACCACCAGCACCACCACCACCAGGTCGTCCTCATGCATATCATCGCAACGGTAGGGCTGCACCACCACCTGAGGTACGAGATCATGACCATCTTCCTAAACTGAAATTGAATATTCCACCATTTGAGGGTAGATATGTTCCTGATATATATCTTACTTGGGAGTTAGAAACAGAACAACGTTTTACATGTTTACAATATCCTCAGGAGAGACGTGTTGCTGCTGCTGTTTGTGCTTTCACTAGTGTTGCATGTGTTTGGTGGTCTGAACATTGTAGATTATATCCCATTCCAGCTACTTGGGCTGCTTTGAAAGCTGCTATGCATACTCGTTGGGTTCCACCTTATTATCAACGTGAATTACTTCAAAAATTGCAGCTCTTAAGACAAGGAATAAATTCTGTAGCAGAATATTATCAGGAATTACAAACTGTCATGAATAAATGTGGTATTGTTGAGGAGAATGAAGCTATGCTTGCACGTTTTATGGGTGGATTAAATAGAGAGATTCAGACTATTCTATAGTATAAGGAGTATACTAATATCACTCGTTTATTCCATCTTGCTTGAAAAGCTGAACGTGAAGTGCAGGATCAACAGGCATTGGCGCGAACTAACTTTTCTGCAGGTCAATCTTCATCATGGACACCACGTGCATCCTCTACTTCCACTGCACCAGCAACTCCATCAGGTGCCACCTCAAGCCGTGATACAAGAAAGCGGGCACAACCACCACTATCTGCCAAGAGCACACCTGTCGGGCCTGCACAGAGCTATTCTTCCATGGCTTCAACAGGGCACACAAGTGATATTATTTGTCTTTGTTGTAAGGGAAGAGGACATTTTGTGAGAGAATGCAAATCGCAGCGTGTGATGATTTCTACTGAGGATGCCCTTATGGGTACGTGCTACCTCTTGAGCACTGCGTTGGTTTTCCTCGAAGAGGAAGGGATGATGCAGCAAAGTAGCGTAAGTATTTCCCTTGGTTTTTGAGAACCAAGGTATCAATCCAGTAGGAGGCTACGCGCGAGTCCCTCGTACCTGCACAAAACAAATAAATCCTCACAACCAACGCGAATAGGGGTTGTCAATCCCTACACGGCCACTTACGACAATGAGATCTGATAGATATGATAAGATAATATTTTTGGTATTTTTGTGATAAAGATGCAAAGTAAAATAATGGCAAAGTAAAGAACAAAGGAAATAACTAAGTTGGGGGCCATAGGTTTCACTAGTGGCTTCTCTCGAGAGCATAGGTATTCTACGGTGGGTGAACAAATTATTGTTGAGCAATTGATAGGATTGAGCATAGTTATGAGAATATCTAGGTATGATCATCTATATAGGCATCACGTCCGAGACAAGTAGACCGACTCCTGCCTGCATCTACTACTATTACTCCACTCATCGACCGCTATCCAGCATGCATCTAGAGTATTAAGTTAAAGATAGAGTAACGCCTTAAGCAAGATGACATGATGTAGAGGGATAAACTCATGCAATATGATGACAACCCCATCTTGTTATCCTCGATGGCAACAATACAATACGTGCCTTGCTGCCCCTACTGTCACTGGGAAAGGACACCGCAATATTGAACCCAAAGCTAATCACTTCTCCCATTGCAAGAAAGATCAATCTAGTAGGCCAAACCAAACTGATAATTTGAAGAGACTTGCAAAGATAACCAATCAAACATAAAAGAATTGAGAGAAGATTCAAATATTGTTCATAGATAGACTTGATCATAAACCCACAGTTCATCGATCTCAACAAACACACTGCAAAAAGAAGATTACATCAAATAGTTCTCCACAAGAGAGGGGGAGAACATTGTATTGAGATCCAAAAAGAGAGAAGAAGCCATCTAGCTAATAACTATGGACCTGTAGGTCTGAGGTAAACTACTCACACTTCATCGGAGGGGCTATGGTGATGATGTAGAAGCCCTCCGTGATCGATGCCCCCTCCGGTGGAGCTCTGGAACAGGCCCCAAGATGGGATCTCGTGGATACAGAAAGTTGCGGTGGTGGAATTAGGTTTTTGGCTCCGTATCTAATCGTTTGGGGGTACGTAGGTATATATAGGATGAAGGAGTACATCGGTGGAGCAACAGGGGGCCCACGAGGGTGGAGGGCGCGCCTGGGGGGTAGGCGCGCCCCCTACCTCGTGGCCTCCTCTTTTGTGTCTTGACGTAGGGTCCAAGTCTCCTGGGTCTTGTTCGTTGAGAAAATCACATTCCCGAAGGTTTCATTCCGTTTGGACTCCGTTTGATATTCCTTTTCTTCGAAACCCTAAAACAGGCAAAAAACAACAATTCTGGGTTGGGCCTCCGGTTAATAAGTTAGTCCCAAAAATAATATAAAAGTGGATAATAAGCCCAATAATGTCCAAAACAGTAGATAATATAGCATGGAGCAATCAAAAATTATAGATACGTGGGAGACGTATCAGTACGATAGTGGAAAGGGTTCGGTCCGCTAAAAATGTATTGAATGAAGCCTACACCATCCTTCTAACAGGCTTTGAGGTTATGGATGTAGTACTTTTTATCTATATAAAGGATGTCTGTGTATAGTTAGTAGCCCCTGAGACTCTGTTCATCATTCGTGAAGAAAGGCCGGATAAAGGATCGAATATTTCGCAGGAGATGATCATGCATGTCTATTTGAAAAAACAAGCTTCAAAGTTAGCGGCAACCGCCCATACCTCCGAAGTATCCGAACTAAAGCGGAGGCCGGAGCGGGCCGATGAAGATCTCATCTGCACCAACAAACAAATGGAGGAGAGGGATATTATCCTTAGAAACGAGTCGTGGGTGGGACGTAAAATTCCCCGCTCTCAGCCCCTAGTCTGGGCTGGGCATAATTCGGAAGCGATCCTTCCGTAATGGCGGGCGATCGCATTAAGTCCAAAGCCTCGTTTAAAGGCGAGGGTTGGACAGAGAAACAAGAGTCCACGGGGCTGTCCGGAGTTGGAGCCTCCTAGCGGCGCCCGCTTGACACGGACCTCGAGAGTTCAGACTTAAAGTCCGGCGAGTGTCCAGCGCTTCAGTGGTAAGGAGGGTTTGGTTCTTCTTTGGGTTTGCCGATGACACCATATCCTTCGGATCTCTGGTGGCAAGCTCCATAATTGCAGAGAGTCCGGGGGGCTCTATGCTCCCGTCTTCGAACCTGACGGCCTGCTCTGGATCTAAGGCCGGAGCGACAATCGGGGCCGCGAACCCTTCGAAGATCAAATCTCCTCGGATATCGGCGACATAGTTTAGTTTCCTGAAACTGATCTGATGACCCGGGGCGTAGCTGTCGATTTGCTCGAGGTGGCCAATCGAGTTGGCATGCAGCGCGAAGCCGCTGAATTCGAAAATTTGTCCCGGGGGGAATCTCCCCCGAAACAGCATCATTGTGGATGATCGAACGAGCCATCGAATCCTTTGTCAACAGCACAGAGGAACTCTTAATGAAAGCACCAATGTCGGTGTCAAAACCGGTAGATCTCGGGTAGCGGGTCCCGAACTATGCGTCTAAGGATCGAAGGTAACGGGATTCAAGGGACACGATGTTTACCCAGGTTTGCACCCTCTTAATGGAGGTAATACCCTACTTCCTGCTTGATTGACTTTGATGAGTATAGGGGTTACTAGAGTTGATCTACCTCGAGATCATAATGGCTAAACCCTAGATGTCTAGCCTTTATGTTTATGATTGCATCTACCCCTCCAGTTTATATGGACAATGGAGGGGGCTAGGGTTGTACAAAGTCAGTTTACAAAGAAAGGATATTCATATCCGAATGCCAAGCTTGCCTTCCACGCCAAGGAGAGTCTCATCCGGACACGGGGGGAAGCCTTCTATCTTGTATCTTCACGGCCCACTAGTCCGGCCCACGTCACATAGCCCGGACGCCCGGGGACCCCTAATCTAGGACTCCCTCACCCACGTCATGTGCTCGAATGCAAGCTCCCACAGTTGCCGCATGATCGCTGAGCCCTCTCCACCTCTCCCTGGCGCTCCTCATGGTCGTGCGCCGCCTTCGAGAGCCCTCTGATACGTCTCGGACGTATCTATAATTTTTTGATTGCTCCATGCTATATTATCTACTGTTTTGCACATTATTGGGCTTTATTATCCACTTTTATATTATTTTTGGGACTAACCTATTAACCGGAGGCCCAGCCCAGAATTGTTGTTTTTTGCCTGTTTTAGGGTTTCGAAGAAAAGGAATATCAAACGGAGTCCAAACGGAATGAAACCTTCGGGAACGTGATTTTCTCAACAAATAAGACCAGAGAGACTTGGACCCTACGTCAAGAAAAGAAACAGGAGGCCACGAGGTAGGGGGGCGCGCCCACCCCCACCAGACGCGCCCTCCACCCTCGTGGGCCCCCTGTTGCTCCACCGACGTACTCATTCCTCCTATATATATCCACGTACCCCCAAACGATCAGATACGGAGCCAAAACCCTAATTCCACCATCGTAACTTTCTGTATCCACGAGATCCCATCTTGGGGCCTGTTCCGGAGCTCCACCGGAGGGGGCATCGATCACGGAGGGCTTCTACATCAACACCATAGCCCCTCCGATGAAGTGTGAGTAGTTTACCTCACACCTACGGGTCCATAGTTAGTAGCTAGATGGTTTCTTCTCTCTTTTTGGATCTCAATACAATGTTCTCCCCCTCTCTTGTGGAGATCTATTCGATGTAATCTTCTTTTTGTGGTGTGTTTGTTGAGACCGATGAATTGTGGGTTTATGATCAAGTCTATCTATGAATAATATTTGAATCTTCTCTGAATTCTTTTATGTATGATTGGTTATCTTTGCAAGTCTCTTCGAATTATCAGTTTGGTTTGGCCTACTAGATTGATCTTTCTTGCAATGGGAGAAGTGCTTAGCTTTGGGTTCAATCTTGCGGTGTCCTTTCCCGGTGACAGTAAGGGCAGCAAGGCACATATTGTATTGTTGCCATCGAGGATAACAAGATGGGGTTTTCTTCATATTGGATGAGTCCATCCCTCTACATCATGTCATCTTGCTTAAGGTGTTACTCTGTTTTTAACTTAATACTCTAGATGCATGCTGGATAGCGGTCGATGAGTGGAGTAATTGTAGTAGATGCAGGCAGGACTCGGTCTACTTGTCTCGGACGTGATGCCTATATACATGATCATACGTAGATATTCTCATAACTATGCTCAATTCTGTCAATTGCTCAACAGTAATTTGTTCACCCACCGTAGAATACTTATGCTCTCGAGAGAAGCCACTAGTGAAACGTATGGCCCCCGGGTCTATCTTTATCATATTGATCTCCTACTACTTAGTTATTTTCTTTGCTATTTACTTTGCCTTTATTTTACTTTGCATCTTTATCATAAAAATACCAAAAATCTTATCTTATCATATCTATCAGATCTCACTCTCGTAAGTGGCCTTATAGGGATTGACAACCCCTATTTGCGTTGGTTGCGAGGATTTATTTGTTTTGTGTAGGTACAAGGGACTCGCGTGTAGCCTCCTATAGATTGATACCTTGGTTCTCAAAAACTGAGGGAAATACTTACGCTACTTTGCTGCATCACCCTTCCTCTTCGGGGAAAATCAACGCAGTGCTCAAGAGGTAGCAAGAAGGATTTCTGGCGCCGTTGCTAGAGAGGCCTATGCAAAAGTCAACATACCAAGTACCCATCACATACCCTTATCTCCCGCATTACATTATTTGTCATTTGCCTCTCGTTCTCCTCTCCCCCACTTCACCCCTGCCGTTTTATTCGCCCTCTCTCTCTCTATCCTCCCTCTCTTTCTCTATTTGCCTCTTTTTGCCCTCTTGCTTTTTGTTTGCTTGTGTGTTAGTTCGCTTGCTTGTCACGATGGCTCAAGATAATACTAAATTGTGTGACTTCACCAATACCAACAATAATGATTTTATTAGCACTCCGATTGCTCCTCTTACCGATGCTGAATCATGTGAAATTAATACTGCTTTGCTGAATCTGATCATGAAAGATCCGTTTTCCGGCCTTCCTAGTGAAGATGCCGCTACCCATCTAAATAGCTTCGTTGATTTGTGTAACATGCAAAAGAAGAAAGATGTGGATAATGATATTGTTAAATTGAAGCTATTTCCTTTTTCGCTTAGAGACCGTGCTAAAGCTTGGTTTTCGTCTCTGCCTAAAAATATTATTGATTCATGGAACAAGTGCGAAGATGCTTTTATCTCTTAAGTATTTTCCTCCCGCTAAGATCATCTCTCTTAGAAACGATATTATGAATTTTAAGCAACTTGATCATGAACATGTTGCACAAGCTTGGGAGAGAATGAAATTAATGATACGTAATTGCCCTACTCATGGTTTAAATTTGTGGATTGTTCAGAATTTTTATGCCAGATTGAATTTTTCTTCTAGAAATATTTTAGATTTGGCCGCGGGAGGCACTTTTACGGAAATCACTTTAGGAGAAGCTACTAAACTCCTAGATAATATTATGGTTAATTATTCTCAATGGCATACCGAAAGATCTACTAATAAAAAGGTGCATGCGATAGAAGAAATTAATGTTTTGAGTGGAAAGATGGATGAACTTATGAAATTATTTGCTAATAAGAGTGTTTCTTCTGATCCCAATGATATGCCTTTGTCTACTTTGATTGAGAATAATAATGAATCTATGGATGTGAATTTTGTTGGTAGGAACAATTTTGGTAACAACGCATATAGAGGTAATTTCAACTCTAGACCTTATCCTAGTAATCCCTCTAATAATTATAGTAATTCCTACAACAATTCCTATGGAAATTATAATAAGATGCCCTCTGATTTTGAATCTAATATTAAGGAATTTATTACTTCGCAAAAGAATTTGAATGCTATGATTGAAGAAAAATTGCTTAAGATTGATGATTTGGCTAGGAACGTTGATAGAATTTCTCTTGATGTTGATTCTTTGAAACTTAGATCTATTCCACCTAAGCATGATATCAATGAGTCTCTCAAAGCCATGAGAATTTCCATTGATGAGTGCAAAGAAAGAACCGCTAGGATGCGTGCTAAGAAAGATGCCTTTATAAGAGCGTGTTCTTCTAGTTCCTATGAAAATAATGATGAAGATCTAAAAGTTATTGATGTGTCCCCTATTAAATCTTTGTTTTGCAATATGAATCTTGATAATGATGGGACTAAATATGATCCACCTTTACCTAGGAGGCATTCCAAGAATTCGGAATTTGTTGATCTTGATGCTAAATTTGATAAAAGTGGGATTGAAGAAATTAAAACCCTAGATGTTGCTAAACCCACTATTATGGATTTCAAGGAATTTAACTATGAAAATTGCTCTTTGGTTGATTGTATTTCATTGTTGCAATCCGTGCTAAATTCTCCTCACGCTTATAGTCAAAATAAAGCATTTACTAAACATATCGTTGATGCCTTGATGCAATCTTATGAAGAAAAACTTGAATTGGAAGTTTCTATCCCTAGAAAACATTATGATGAGTGGGAACCAACTATTAAAATTAAAATTAAAGATCATGAATGCTATGCTTTATGTGATTTGGGTGCTAGTGTTTCCATGATTCCAAAGACTTTGTGTGATTTGTTAGGTTTCTGTGATTTTGATGATTGCTCTCTAAACTTGCACCTTGCGGATTCCACTATTAAGAAACCTATGGGAAGAATTAATGATGTTCTTATTGTTGCAAATAGGAATTATGTGCCCGTAGATTTCATTGTTCTTGACATAGATTGCAATCCTTTATGTCCTATTATTCTTGGTAGACCTTTCCTTAGAACGATTGGTGCAAGTATTGATATGAAGGAAGGAAATATTAGATTACAATGTCCATTAAGGAAAGGCATGGAACACTTTCCTAGAAAGAAAATTAAATTACCTTACGAATCTATTATGAGAGCCACTTATGGATTGCCTACCAAAGATGGCAATACCTAGATCTATTCTTGCTTGTTATGCCTAGCTAGGGGCATTAAACGATAGCGCTTGTTGGGAGGCAACCCAATTTTATTTTTATTCCTTGCTATTTGCTCCTGTTTAGTAATAAATAATTTATGTAGCCTCTGTTTCGGTTGTGTTTTTTGTGTTTAATTAGTGTTTGTGCCAAGTAGAACCGTTGGGAAGACTTGGCGAAAGTCTTTTTGAACTTGCTGTAAAAAACAGAAACTTTAGCGCTCACGAGAACTACTGCCATTTTTATTTGGAAAGTGATATTTAGTTAATTCTTTTTTAAGATGATTAATAGATAATTCCTCATGTCCAGAAATTCATTTTAGAATTTTTGGGGTTCCAGATCTTGCGCTAGCTACAGATTAATATAGACTGTTCTGTTTTTGACAGATTCTGTTTTTCGTGTGTTGTTTGCTTATTTTGATGAATATATGGCTAGTAAAATAGTTTATAAACCATAGAGAAGTTGGAATACAGTAGGTATAACACCAATATAAATAAATAATGAGTTCATTACAGTACCTTGAAGTGGTCTTTTATTTTCTTTCGCTAACGGAGCTCACGAGATTTTCTACTTTAAGTTTTGTGTTGTGAAGTTTTCAAGTTTTGGGTAAAGATTTGATGGATTATGGAACAAGGAGTGGGAAGAGACTAATCTTGGGGATGCCCATGGCACCCCCAAGATAATCTAAGGACACCTAAAATCCAAATCTTGGGGATGCCCCGGAAGGCATCCCCTCTTTCGTCTACTTCTATCGGTAACTTTACTTGGAGCTATATTTTTATTCGCCACATGGTATGTGTTTTTCTTGGAGTGTCTTGTATTATTTGAGTATTTGATTTTTAGTTTACCACAATCATCCTTGATGTACACACCTTTTGAGAGATCCATACATGATTTAGAATTTGTTAGAATACTCTATGTGCTTCGCTTATATCTTTTGAGTTATATAATTTTGCTCTAGTACTTCAGTTATATCTTTTAGAGCACGGTGGTGGACTTGTTTTATAGAAACTATTGATATCTCATGCTTCACTTATATTATTTTGAGAGTCTTAATAGCATGGTAATTTTCTTAGAATCCTAATATGCTTGTTATACAAGATTAATAATAAAACTTTCTTATGAGTGTGTTGAATACTATGATAAGTTTGATACTTGATAATTGTTTTGAGATATAAAGATAGTGATATTAAAGTTGTGCTAGTTGAGTAGTTGTGAATTTGAGAAATACTTGTGTTGAAGTTTGTGATTCCCGTAGCATGCACGTATGGTGAACCGTTATGTGATGAAGTCGGAGCATGATTTATTTTTTGATTGCTTTCCTTATGAGTGGCGGTCGGGGACAAGCGATGGTCTTTTCCTACCAATCTATCCCCCTAGGAGCATGCGCGTAATACTTTGCTTTGATAACTTGTAGATTTTTGCAATAAGTATATGAGTTATTTATGACTAATGTTGAGTCCATGGATTATACGCACTCTCACCCTTCCACCTTTGCTAGCCTCTCTAATACCGTGCACCTTTCGCCGGTATCATACACCCACCATATACCTCCATAGCCATTCCGAGATATATTTCCATGCAACTTTCCACCGTTCCGTTTATTATGACACACTCCATCATTGTCATATTGCTTAGCATGATCATGTAGTTGACATCGTATTTGTGGCAAGCCACCATTCATAATTCTTTCATACATGTCACTCATGTATCATTGCATATCCCGGTATACCGTCGGAGGCATTCATATAGAGTCATATTTTGTTCTAAGTATCGAGTTGTAATTATTGAGTTGTAAGAAAAATAAAAGTGCGATGATCATCATTATTAGAGCATTGTCCTAGTAAGGAAAGGATGATGGAGACTATGATTCACCCACAAGTAGGGATGAGACTCCGGACGAAAAATAAAAAATAAAAAGAAAGAAAAGGGGCCATATAAAAAATAGAAAAGGCTCAAATAAAAAAAGAAAGAAATAAAAAGAAAAAATGAGAGAAAAAGAGAGAAGGGACAATATTACTATCCTTTTACCACACTTGTGCTTCAAAGTAGCACCATGATCTTCATAGTAGAGAGTCTCTTATGTTATCACTTTCATATACTAGTGGGAATCTTTCATTATAGAACTTGGCTTGTATATTCCAATGATGGGCTTCCTCAAAATGCCCTAGGTCTTCATGAGCAAGCAAGTTAGATGCACACCCACTTAGTTTCTTTTTGAGCTTTCATATACTTATAGCTCTAGTGCATCTGTTGCATGGCAATCCCTACTCACTCACATTGATATCTATTGATGGGCATCTCCATAGCCCGTTGATACGCCTAGTTGATGTGAGACTATCTTCTCCCTTTTTGTCTTCTCCACAACCACCACTCTATTCCACCTATAGTGCTATATCCATGGCTCACGCTCATGTATTGCGTGAAAATTGAAAAAGTTTTGAGAATGTCAAAAGTATGAAACAATTCCTTGGCTTGTCATCGGGGTTGTGCATGATTTAAATATTTTGTGTGGTGAAGATAGAGCATAGCCAGATTATATGATTTTGTAGGGATAACTTTCTTTATCCATGTTATTTTGAGAAGACATAATTGCTTTGTTAGTATGCTTGAAGTATTATTATTTTTATGTCAATACAAATTTTTCTCTTGAATCTTTCGGATCTGAATATTCATACCACAATTAAGGAGAATTACATTAAAATTATGCCAAGTAGCACTCCGCATCAAAAATTATGTTTTTATCATTCACCTACTCGAGGAAGAGCAGGAATTAAGCTTGGGGATGCTTGATACATCTCCAACGTATATATAATTTTTTTATTGCTCCATGCTATATTATCTACTGTTTTGGACATTATTGGGCTTTATTATCCACTTCTATATTATTTTTGGGACTAACCTATTAACCGGAGGCCCAGCCCAGAATTGCTGTTTTTTTGCCTGTTTTAGGGTTTCGAAGAAAAGGAATATCAAACGGAGTCCAAACGGAATGAAACCTTCGGGAATGTGATTTTCTCAACGAATAAGACCAGAGAGACTTGGACCCTATGTCAAGAAAAGAAACAGGAGGCCAAGAGGTAGGGGGCGCGCCCTCCACCCTCGTGGGCCCCCTGTTGCTCCACCGACGTACTCCTTCCTCCTATATATATCCACCTACCCCCAAACGATCACAGACGGAGCCAAAACCCTAATTCCACCGCCGTAACTTTCTGTATCCACGAGATCCCATCTTGGGGCCTGTTCCGGAGCTCCGCCGAAGGGGGCATCGATCACGGAGGGCTTCTACATCAACACCATAGCCCCTCCGATGAAGTGTGAGTAGTTTACCTCAGACCTACGGGTCCATAGTTAGTAGCTAGATGGCTTCTTCTCTCTTTTTGGATCTCAATACAATGTTCTCCCCCTCTCTTGTGGAGATCTATTCGATGTAATCTTCTTTTTGCGGTGTTTTTGTTGAGACCAATGAATTGTGGGTTTATGATCAAGTCTATCTATGAATAATATTTGAATATTCTCTGAATTCTTTTATGTATGATTGGTTATCTTTGCAAGTCTCTTCGAATTATCAGTTTGGTTTGGCCTACTAGATTGATCTTTCTTGCAATGGGAGAAGTGCTTAGCTTTGGGTTCAATCTTGCGGTGTCCTTTCCCGGTGACAGTAAGGGCAGCAAGGCACATATTGTATTGTTGCCATCGAGGATAACAAGATGGGGTTTTCTTCATATTGCATGAGTCTATCCCTCTACATCATGTCATCTTGCCTAAGGCGTTACTCTGTTTTTAACTTAATACTCTAGATGCATGCTGGATAGCGGTCGATGAGTGGAGTAATAGTAGTAGATGCAGGCAGGAGTCGGTCTACTTGTCTTGAACGTGATGCCTATATACATGATCATACGTAGATATTCTCATAACTATGCTCAATTCTGTCAATTGCTCAACAGTAATTTGTTCACCCACTGTAGAATACTTATGCTCTCGAGAGAAGCCACTAGTGAAACCTATGGTCCCCGGGTATATCTTTATCATATTGATCTCCTACTACTTAGTTATTTCCTTTGCTATTTACTTTGCCTTTATTTTACTTTGCATCTTTATCATAAAAATACTAAAAATATTATCGTATCATATCTATCAGATCTCACTCTCATAAGTAGCCTTATAGGGATTGACAACCCCTATTTGGGGTTGGTTGCGAGGATTTATTTGTTTTGTGCAGGTATGAGGGACTCGCGGGTAGCCTCCTACTAGATTGATACCTTGGTTCTCAAAAACTAAGGGAAATACTTACGCTACTTTGCTGCATCATCCCTTCCTCTTCGGGGAAAACCAACGCAGTGCTCAAGAGGTAGCTTCCTCCGGCAGAGCCGAGAACCCCCACCCCCTCTGCCTTTAAATAGCGACCCCTGGCCTGTCCAAGATCATCAAACCACTCCACCTTCAACCACAAGCCGTAGAGAAGCCGCAACTCGGCTGGGCAGGCCTCTGGTCGCCGTCCTCAGCCGGAGCTTACTGGCGATCCCCTCCTTGACTTCCATCTCCTTCTCCGACGATTCTCTGGTGGTCCGTTGGTGCCCATTGACCTTGTTGGAGCCCATGGAACCGTTGCTTCCTGCCGTTTCTGCATCTCTCGCAAGATCCGCCCTGCAGCCGCCGCTAGAGACGTTGGTTCTGAGCTGCTCCGACCATCTCTTGCCAAGCCTCGGGTACAGGCAAGTGCGCCAGGACCACCTCTTTCCATTTATCCCTCTCAGATCAGTCGTCGAGCCCTCCTTGCCGAAGAAAGCTCCGACGAAGTGCCGCCGTCTCTGTTTCCCTCTCCTCCTCTCCCAAACCTGACTACGGGGGCCCACTGTCAGGCACTCGGTCGTAGCCAAAGAGGTATGAGTGGTGGCACCTCGCGGGAATACGTCTTCGATGCCACCCCCTTGGTTTTCCTTTATTTGAATTTAATTCAAATATTTTGACCAGCAACTTTGACCAGCCATAAATTTCAAACCATAAGTCCGAATGAATTCATTCTTTTTGCATTGTGTTTTATTGGAATATTCTCGCAGCACACCAATTTGGAGATTTTTCTCTGCTGTCTAGAATTTCTGGTGAATTTCGAAATGGTTCTTGATTTTTTTTGCTATTTTAATTTGTTTTCAGAGGGAGAAGCTTGTCTTGAAGAGAACTAGGAGGAGTGTGAACCTCCTATGCACTAAGGCAAGCCACGCCAACATTTGCGTGGTCTCATTTCAACATTTATGATTCTTCAACTTGAATATGAGTTACTTCATGCATTTAATTATTAAATGAATATTGCTTATGTTAGTTACTTTGTCATGTTTCAAATGCATAGTTTACAATAGTGATTGAATGCTTGGACTAGTATGAGGCAGTAGAAGTACTTTTGAAAGTATGGTTATGATTAGTAACATTTCTTTCCATATGTGATGTATGGTTTATAATATCTTATGACCTAACTGAAAATGATTAGTGTTAAAAACCAGTGAAGTGAAATCAGTGATGTTAAGTGATGATTAGTACAAGTAGAAAGCTTATATGATGTTGATATGTTTACTTTAAGTGATATGTGAAATTTGATGCATGTCGGATAGTTGCATGTTCATGGCATATTGTGACTCAAGTTATTTTCATTTCAAGTTAACCTAATGTTAAGTTAACTTGAACATAATGTTGATCGAGCCATGGTGCCACTGAATGGAGTTTTTCCCAGTGCAACCACATTTTCCTTTATGGGAAGGCCTTTATTCGGTCTATTGTTATGCCTCTGGTCGGTACCTCCAACAAGGGAAGTGTTACGTCTCCGACGTATCTATAATTTTTTATTGTTCCATGCTGTTATATTATCATTCTTGGATGTTTTATAATCATTTTATTATCATTTTTTGGTACCTATTGACATAGTGTCAAGCGCCAGTTATTGTTTTTGCATGTTTTTACATCGCAGGTAATCAATATCAAACGGAGTCCAAACGCAGCAAAACTTTTTGTGGATTTTTCGGACCAGAAGACATCTAATGGGCCGGAGAAGCGCCTGGGGGTGCTCCGAGGGGAGCACAACCCACTAGGGCGCGCCTGGAGGCCCAGGCGCGCCCTGGTGGGTTGTGACCACCTTAGGTGCCCCCCGGACCATCCATTTGCTCTATAGATACCCCAATATTCCAGAAACCCTAGGGGAGTCAACAAAAATCAATTCCAACTGCCGCAGAGTCCAAAACCACCAGATCCAATCTAGACACCATCACGGAGGGGTTCACCACTTCCATTGGCGCCTCTCCGATGATGCGTGAGTAGTTCTTTGTAGACCTTCAGGTACGTATTTACTAGCTAAATGGCTTCCTCTCTCTCGTTTGATTCTCAATACAATGGTTTCTTGGACATCCATATGATGTAACTCATTTTGTGGTGTATTTGTTGGGATAAGATGAACTTTGAGTTTATTATCGGATCTATCTTTTTATCCATGAAATTCATTTGAGTTTCTTTGATCTCTTATATGAATGATTGCCTATAGCCTCGTATTTCTTCTCTGATATTTGGGTTTTGTTTGGCCAACTTGATCTATTTATCTTGCAATGGGAAGAGGTGCTCTGTAGTGGGTTTGATCTTACGATGATCGATCCTAGTGACAGAAGGGGAACCGACACGTATGTATCGTTGCTACTAAGGATAAAACGATGGGGTATATTTCTACATAAATAGATCTTGTCTACATCATGTCATCGTTCTTATTGCATTACTCTGTTTCTCCATGAACTTAATACACTAGATGCATGCTGGATAGCGGTTGATGTGTGGAGTAATAGTAGTAGATGCAAGCAGGAGTCGGTCTACTAATCTTGGACGTGATGCCTATATAATGATCATTGCCTGGATGTCATCATGATTATTTGAAGTTCTATCAATTTCCTAACAGTAATTTGTTTACCCACCGTTTGCTATTTTTCTCGAGAGAAGCCACTAGTGAAATCTACGGTCCCCGGGTCTCTTTCTCATATTATTTGCATTTGCGATCTATTTTCTATTGCTTTTATTTTCAGATCTATTAAACCCAAAAATACAAAAATACTTTGCTGTAATTTATTCTCATTTATTTTATCTCGCGTTCCCGCGATCCAATCTATCATATTTTTATCACGTCCTTTTGCCAATTTCTAGCGCCGTTACCCGAAAGGGATTGACAACCCCTTTAATACGTCGGGTTGCAAGTATTTGTTATTTGTGTGCAGGTGTTGTTTACGTAGTGTTACTTGGTTCTCCTACTGGTTCGATAACCTTGGTTTCATCACTGAGGGAAATACCTACCGTCGCTGTGTTGAATCATCCCTTCCTCTTTGGTGAAATACCGACGTAGCTTCAAGCCGCATCAAAAGGTTTTCTGGTGCCGTTGCCGGTGAGGATCTTCAACATCTACCAGGGTCCTAATCACAAATCTCATCTCCTCACAATTTAAATTATTTGCCATTTGCCTCTCGTTTTCCTCTCCCCACTTCACAAAAATTTGCCGTTTTATTCGCCCTCCTTTTTGTTCGCCGTTTTCTTGCCGGATCTGTTTTTGGTGCATTCTTGTTTGCATAGTCATGATGCCTCAAAGAAAATATTATGATGTTCCTTACCCCAATATTTTGCTTGAAATTGAGAAAAGTACTAAGGAATATATGACTACACAATTTGAGCACAACAAGTATTTTACCGAAGAACTCAAAGAGCACTCCCTTGTGCTAGATGCTATGACAAAACAACTTGATGATATCAGTAGAGAAGTTTGCAATCTCCAATCTAAGTATGCTTTTGTTTAAAGTTTTCTAGGAAAAATATCCGACGCACAAGCTACCCTAGTAAATCAAATGGCCGCTAAACCAATCTAGCTAGAAGATAAAAATGAAGATCTTAAAATTATTGGTGTTTCTTCTATTGATTCCTTGTTTAGTAAAGTTAAGATTGATGAAAAAGGGACTGGAGAAGAGTCAACTTTAGCTAGAAGGCGTCCCGATAATTCGGAGGGTGAAAATCTTGTTGAGAAAATTGATAAAAGTTGGTTCGAAGAGGTCAAAAATTTAACAAGTGATGTGCCCACTCTTTTGGAGTACAAAGACTTTAATTATGATAGTTGCTCTTTGATTGTATTTCTTTGTTGCAATCCATGATACACCCCATGCTTATGAACAAAATAAAGCTTTCACTAAACATATTGTTGATGCTATGATGAAAGCTTTAGAAGAAAAGTTGGAATTAGAAGCTTCAATTCCTAGAAAATTGCATGATAAATGGGAACCTACTATCAAAGTGAAGATTAAAAATTATGAGTATTTTTCTTTGTGTGACTTGGGTGCTAGTGTTTCTACAATTCCGAAATCTTTATGTGACGTGCTTGGTCTTATCAATATTGAAGAATGTTCTTTAAATTTGCACTTGGCGAATTCTACTATTAAAAAGCCTTTGGGAAGAATTAATGATGTTCTTATTCTTTCAAATAGGAATTATGTGCCCATAGATTTTATTGTTCTAGATATTGATTGCAATCCATCTTGTCCAATTATTCTTGGTAGACCGTTTTTACACACTATTGGTGTCGTGATTGATATGAAAGAAGGCAATATTAAGTTTCAATTTCCACTAGGGGTATGGAACACTTCCCTAGAACAAGAATTAGGCCACCATATGAATCAATCATGAGGGCATCTTATGGATCTCGAAACAAAGATGACAAAACTTAGATATTTGCTTTATGCCTAGCTAGGGGCGTAAAACGATAGCGCTTGTTGGGAGGCAACCCAAGGAATAAATTTTATTTTTGCTTTTTTGCTTTATGTTCTTGAGTGTTAGAACAATTATCGTACTGTTATGATTGTGTTTTTTGTGTTTTAATTAGTGTTTGTGCCAAGTAAAGCCTTTAGGATCTTCTTGGGTGATAGTTGTTTGATCTTGCTAAAAACAGAAACTTTTGTTCTCATGAAAACAATTCTCATTTTTAACCAGAGCATGATAAAATACCAAATATTTTTGCAGAAGATTAATACACAAATTTCTCAGGTTTTCCTAATTTCTCAAGATTTTTGGATTTACATAAGTATTCGAAATATCCAGATTAGTACCGATTGTTCTGTTTTTGACAGATTCTGTTTTCTTTGCGTTGTGTGCTGGTTTTGATGATTCTATGGTTTTCTTTGATAAGTTTTTGCCATACAAAAGTTGGAATACAGTAGGTATAATGCGAGAATAAAATATTAATTGGTTTTCTACAGTACTTATAGTAGTGATTTGTTTTCTTATACTAACGGATCTCACGAAGGTTTTGTTGAGTTTTGTGTGATTGAAGTTTTCAAGTTTTGTGTTATCTTACGATGGATGAAGGAATAAGGAGTAAGAAGAGCCTAAGCTTGGGGATGCCCATGGCACCCAAGTTATTATCCAAAGAGAAGCAAGCAACTAAGCTTGGGGATGCCCTGAGTGGCATCCCCTCTTTCTTCTAACGACCATCGTTACTTTACTCGAAGCTATATTTTTATTCATCACATACTATGTGTTTTGCTTGGAGTGTCATGTATGATATGAGTATTTGCTTATTTTGTTTTGTGGTTTTAGTCTTGATTCCTTGCTGGACACACCTATTTGAGAAAGACAAAATTATGCCGTGACTTGCTAGAATTGCTCTCTATGCTTCACTTAAATTTTTATGAGCTATGGACTTGCTCTAGTGCTTCACTTATATCTTTTGGAGCACGGTGTGCTTTAGTATTTCTGAAGAAATGATCTCTTTCTTCACTTAGATTTATTTGAGAGTTAGTAAAATTTTCAAGAAATTCTCTCTTGCTTCACTTAAATTAATTTGAGAGAAAGAAATATTATGCTCATGATCTTCACTTATATTGGTTTGAGCTTATCAAAAGCAACACATGAAATTAGTTCCAAAGTGATAGATATCCAAGAAGGATATAATAAAAACATTCATGAAGATCATTGGACAAAATAAACTTGATTCTTAGTAATAGTTTTGAGATATGATGATGTGATATGTGAGTCATGTTGATGAGTAATTATGCTTTAGTAAGAATATCGGTGTTAAAGTTTGTGATTCCCTATGCAAGCACGAGAGTCAATACTTATGCAATGAAATTATATCCTACTTGTGCTGCATTATTTAGTGTTAATTATGCTTAATGCTCGCTTATGAGATTATTCGTTTCTTGGCTGGTCGCTTCTCAATCTTTTGCTAGCCTTCATTTTGCACTAAGTATGATCACTACTTGTGCATCCAAAACCCTTCAAACCAGTTTTGCCACATGAGTCCACTATATCTACCTATATCCGGTATTCTTTTGCCATTCTAAGCAAATTTGTATGTGCCATCTCTAATATTCAAAATAATTTCCCTTTTGTCTGCTTGTACCGCTCGCGAGGCGGTGAGGGGTGGCTAATATTTTCAATGCTAGATGTGTTATTCTCACGATGAGTGTTTATTCACTTGTCATTGCACGAGATTAAGGCAAAGGTATTAGGGATGCCCAATCTGGAAATGAAAAAAGAATTTACTTTATGTTGTCAAATAATAAATTCCTTGGGAAGTGTTGGTATGGAAGGCACCCGTGGATACGGTTAGCCATGGAAAGTGAAAGTATTGTGGAAAAAGGAATAAACTTTAATTTCTGTTTGGGAACTGCCTATGATATATCTAGCATGGAAAGTGTTGGGAACTCTAAGTCATTTTTGTTGGTGGGAAAAGTATGCCTCCCAAAATGTTTTTATCTCTCAATTTTTGCTTTGAGCTCTGGCACCTCTACAAATCCCTACTTCCCTCTGCGAAGGGCCTTTCTTTTACTTTATGCAATTTTTATTTTTATTTGAGTCTCCATCTTCTCTTATAAAGCACCAACTAGGGGGCACTATGATCGTACTTGAGCATTGGGTGTACTTAATATGCGAGTGTGTTTCATGAATGGATCAATGATTGACCATGATGGGCTAGGAATAACTTATTTTAGCATTGATATTTTGAAAGACATGGTTGCTTGTTGGCATGCTTGAGTATTTAAATTATCATGTCAAAACTAGACTATTGCTTTGAACAATATAAAAGTCCAAATGTCCATGCTATCAAGAAAATAATATGATATGACATGTTAGGCAGCATTCCACATCAAAAATTCTGTTTTTATCATTTACCTACTCGAGGACAAGTAGGAATTAAGCTTGGGGATGCTGATACGTCTCCAATGTATCTATAATTTTTTATTATTCCATGTTGTTATATTATCATTCTTGGATGTTTTATAATCATTTTATAGTCATTTTACATCATTTTTTGGTACTAACCTATTGACATAGTGCCAAGTGCCAGTTGCTATTTTTTGCATGTTTTTTACATCGCAGGTAATCAATATCAAACGGAGTCCAAATGCAGAGAAACTTTATGTGGACTTTTTTTGGACCAGAAGACATCCAATGGACCGGAGAAGCACTTGGGGGTGCTTCGAGGGGAGCACAACCCACCAGGGCGCGCCTGGAGGCCCAGGCGCCCCTGGTGGGTTGTGCCTACCTCAGGTGCCCCGGACCACCTCTTTGCTCTATAAATACCCCAATATTCTAGGAACCCTAGGGGAGTCGACGAAAATCAATTCCAGCCGCCGCAGAGTCCAGAACCACCAGATCCAATCTAGACACCATCTCAGAGGGGTTTACCACTTCCATTGGTGCCTCTTCGATGATGCGTGAGTAGTTCTTTGTAGACCTTCAGGTCCGTAGTTAGTAGCTAGATGGCTTCCTCTCTCTCTCTCTCTCGTTTGATTCTCAATATAATGGTCTCTTGGAGATCCATATGATGTAACTCTTTTTGCGGTGTGTTTGTTGGGATCGAATGAACTTTGACTTTATGATCAGATCAGTATTTTTATCCATGAAAGTTATTTGAGTTTCTTTGATCTCTTATATGCATGATTTCTTATAGACTCGTATTTCTTCTCCGATATTTGGGTTTTGTTTAGCCAACTTGATCTATTTATCTTGCAATGGGAATAGGTGCTTTTTAGTAGTGGGTTCGATCTTACGGTGCTTGATCTCAGTGACAAAAGGGGAACCTACACATATGTATCATTTCTACTAAGGATAAAAAGATGGGGTCTATTTCTACATAAATAGATCTTTTCTACATCATGTCACCGTTCTTATTGCATTACTCCGTTTCTCCATGAACTTAATACACTAGAAGCATGCTGGATAGTGGCCGATGTGTGGAGTAATAGTAGTACATGCAGGCAGGAGTCGGTCTACTAATATTTGACGTGATGCCTATATAATGATCATTGCCTAGATATCGTCATGATTATTTGAAGTTCTATCAATTACCCAACAGTAATTTGTTTACCCACCGTTTGCTATTTTTCTCGAGAGAGGCCACTACTGAAATCTACAGCCCCCGGGTCTCTTTCTCATATTATTTGCCTTTGCGATCTATTTTCCTTTGCTTTTATTTTCAGATCTATTAAACCAAAAAATACAAAGATACTTTGCTGTAATTTATTCTCATTTATTTTATCTCGCATTCCCGCGATCCAATCTATCATATTTTTATCACGTCGTTTTGCCAATTTCTGCCGTTGTTACCCGAAAGGGATTGACAACCCCTTTAATACGTCGGGTTGCAGTTATTTGTTATTTGTGTGCAGGTGTTGTTTACGTAGTGTTGCTTGGTTCTCCAACTAGTTTGATAACCTTGGTTTCATCAGTGAGGGAAATACCTACCGTCGTTGTGCTGCATCATCCCTTCCTCTTTGGGGAAATACCGACGTAGCTTCAAGCCACATCAGGAAGGTCATGGGCATGTGGTACCCTGGCCCGGTAAGCAGACATAACCTTGTGTGCCTGTTATTATTATGGTACCTTGTCCCCGTTTGGGACCATTGAATTGTTTTGCCACGACGGTGGCTGTTGGATGTCTTTGGTAGACATCGGGGCCACCCATTACTTAGCCTAGAGGGGAGTTGGTCAGAGTGGCCGGGAGAGTGTCATGGCAATGGGAGGATTCTATTGGAATGCTGTTGGTTCACCCGAATGGGAGCGCGAGGCCATGGGTTCCGTAGTGTGGGTCCAATGTACTACCTCTGTAGAGTGTTTATTAAATCTATCGATAGTCGCGTCCTCGGTTACAGACACATCTCGTAAGTAGGTCACACCATGGATCAACATGATTAAGTAATCTTGTACACTAAACTTATATGCTTGGCACTGATTATGTGATGGGATTTGTGAGACCATGAAGATGGTCGTTATCGTGGGAACCAAAGTGTTGGTTCGTTTGTGATCCGGGAGTGATCACCGTATGATGATGTTGGTTACGAGGTAACCCGTTTGGTAAGAGGGTCTGAGGGACTCGGTGCACAAGTTTGATTCACCTCATCAGTAGTATGTTATTGCATTGCATTTAAATTGATTAATTGCCATGATATTTGTCGGCGTTCTGGGAACGGGGGTCCCCAAACTTGCCTACCTGCGGCCCACGGCGTGGCTCTGCGAGCGGGCCCGTACGACCTATCTTCACCAACAAGCTTTCAAGACCCTCGCGAGGGGCCAAGCCTCGCGAGGCGGACGACACAAGACCTCCTCAGGAGCGGCCTCACCAGGCTGGCTCGCGAGGGGCAGAGAGATCAAGGCCAGGCAAACCTCGCGAAATTCCGATGATGTGAGCCATGACGACCAAGGACAGGCAGGCGCCAGCATGCATAGTGCCCTTGTTTCCTCTTTGGTGCTAAGGAAGCAAGCACAGACGCGGAGTACCGAGGCATCAAGCAAAGGTTTCCATATCAGTGCAACGAGACCAAGACCAGCAGGATGGCAAGACGGAGGTCACCATGGAGCACAAGGCGGTGTCACCACCAGAGCCTTTTGCCGGCGAAGACTGCTTTTGTCAAGATAAGCTGTACTAGTTGTCCCCTTCCAAATTGGTCGTTGTTGGCTCCCTTCCCGCTCAATATTTGGGGAGAGGACCAGGGCCTCTATAAATAGGATTAGCCACCATAGCTAGTGGTGGGGGATCCAACCCATCCACATACTCACCTAGCACAAGGACAGCTCACCTCAGGAGGTTGTTCTTCCCCCTTGTACTATTCATCCTCAGCCCAAGAGGCAATCCACCACCACCACACTGGAGTAGGGTATTACACCACAACGGCGGCTCGAACCAGTATAAATCTTGTGTCCTTGTGTTGCGAGTTCGTCGAGTAGCTCGAGAGATATTAGCGAAGCTAGGGCGTGGATCGGTAGGGGGAGATCTTCGCGCGCACCCCAGTGTTCGAACCTTGAGGGTTTTGCCGAAACCCGTTGTCTGACATTTGGCGCGCCAGGTAGGGGTGTACCGGAGTTTTCCTTCCGTCGGTTCGCGCTCCACCATCTTCACGCCCATTCCCCATGGCTGGCACCGCCATTCCGGGTGGATCTACGGGTGCCCACGGTGGCACTCGGGGGCTCCGAGCCCTTGCTCCCGCCTTGCGGCAGGTGCAATGGCCACCCAAGTTCAAGCCGGAGATGCCGCCGTGCTACGACGGCGCGGCGGACCCAACGGCTTTCCTGCTGGCGTATGAGGAGGTCGTCCTTAAGGCCGGGGGCAATGACAAGGTCATGGCCAACTGGCTTCCCATGGCCCTCAATGGCGCACCGCGCACCTGGCTGCTCAACCTCCCCGGATCTACGGTGGCATCTTGGGAGGAGTTGCACGGCCTCTTCGCCGCGCGCTACGCGGCGCCGGTGCACCACGCGGTTGCGGCCCTCCTCGGTGGCTCACAAGCACCACCATCGGATTGTCACGTCAAGCCGTTCTTTCGCCAGATCGGTGCCACTTCCAAGCGCCCGGGGGCTCCACCGAGCTGGGCGCGCCTGAGGCTGACCTCACCTTCGACTCAAGGGATCATCCCACCTCCACCATCGGCTCGGGTGCGCTCCCAATGCTTTGCACGCCCACCATCTGCTAGGTGTCCATCACCAAGACGCTCATTTACGGCGGCCCCGGCCTCAACGTGCTCTCCTTCATGTACCGCTCGAGAGGCTCCACCCTAGCAAGCCTTTCTCAGGAGTTGATGGAGGCTACGCCCGCTCCCTGGGGCAGATCCGCCTCCCTGTGACCTTTGGCACGCGCGACAACTACCGCATCGAGCTCATCGACTTCGACATCGCCCGCATCAGCCTCCCGTACAACGCCATCCTCGGGTACCCAGCTCTGGCCCAGTTCATGGCAGCAACCCATCTGGCTTACAACCTCATGAAGATGCTGGGGAGCGAGGGTGTCCTCAGCATCAAGGGGGACGCCAAGGAAGCCTTGATGATGCTCAAGCTCGCCCTCAAGACCGCTGCAACAGCACAGCCCGCCGACGCGGATACCTCCAAGGCCAAGGGAGCCGCACCAACCAAGAAGAAGCCGTTTTTCACTCAGGACAAGGCAGAAACAAAGCAAGTGCTAGTCGAGGAGGATGGGTCCTCAGGGGCAACCTTTACCATAGGCGCCAACCTCGAGCCTGGTCAGGAGGAGGTGTTGGTGAAGTTCTTGTGCGCAAACAAGGAAGAGTTCGCCAAGAGGGGTGATAGAGCACCACCTAAAGGTGTGCCCCAACGTATAGGCGAGGCGGCAGTCCATGGAGAAGCAAGATTTCATCATCCAAGAAACCTGCAAGTTAGAGGCTGCGGGTGTCATTCGCGAGGTTCGGTACCCCGAGTGGCTGGCAAACCCTGTCTTCGTCCCCAAGAAAGGTGGGAAGGAGTGGATGTGCGTCGACTTCACCAACCTCAACAAGGCCTGCCCCCAAGATCCGTTCCCGCTTCCACGCATCGACCAGATCGTCGACTCCACTGCCGAGTGCGACTTGTCGTGCTTCCTGGATGCGTTCTCAGGATATCACCAGATCAAGATGGCGATAGAAGATGTGGAGACGGCCTTCCTCACCCCGTGTGGGGTGTACTTCTACACTTGCATGCCTTTCGGACTGCGCAACACAGGTGCAACCTTTCAGCGGCTCATGCACATCGCTTTGGGTCGGCAGCTCGGGAGGAACGATGAAGCCTATGTCGACGACATCGTGGTGAAGTCTTGGGAGGCGAGGACCTTGATCCAAGACCTGGAGGAGACCTTTGAAAGCCTCCGCCACGTGGACTTGCGGCTCAACCCGGAGAAGTGCGTGTTTGGCGTCCCTTCCGGCAAGCTGCTGGGCTTCCTTGTGTCCCACAGGGGGATCGAGGCCAACCCAGAGAAGGTTAAGGCCATTGAAGACATGAGTCCACCGCAAACCCTCAAGGAAATGCAGAAGCTTGCTGGACGGGTGACTGTGTTGGGACGCTTTATTACCAAGCTGGGAGAGCGTTCCCTACCCTTCTTTAAGCTGATGAAGAAGAAGGGCCCATTCGAGTGGACCCCGGAGGCCGACCGAGCATTTCAAGACCTCAAGAGATACCTGACCAGCCCCCCAGTGATGGTGGCGCCGCAACCTCTCGAGCCCCTAGTGCTTTATCTTGCCGCCACTCCCTACTCCGCCAGTGCAGCTCTAGTGGCGGTTCGGGAAGAACACCAAGCCAAGGGCGCATCACGCCGAGCTACTCCCCCAGTAGGGACGACACAAGACCAGGAGGGCGCCACAAGGGCCGCAGCAGCAACTGCAAAGGATCAAGCTCTGCAGGATGACCACCGAACCCGCAAAGGCCCCGACAAGCGATCAAGCATTGGGGGCTCCACCACCTCAGGAGGCACCCCAACTCCCGGAAGGCGCAAGCCTCATCAGTGTGCCCACCCTCATCGAGCACCCGGTATACTTCGTCAGCACGGTGTTGCGAGATGCAAGAGCATGGTACCCCATGCCTCAGAAGCTCCTACTTGCACTCCTGGTGGCCTCGCCCAAGCTGCGGAACTACTTCCAAGGCCACCCCATCAAGGTCGTCTTGGCCTACCCACTGGAGAGGGTGCTCAGGAGCCCCAACTCCGCTAGGAGGGTCGCTGAGTGGAACATCGAGCTGCAGGCATTCCAGCTGGAGTTCAGCACCACCAGGGTCATCAAGGGGGCCGCGCTCGCCGATTTTGTGGCAGAATGGACGGACGTCCCAGCACTTAAAATAGGCGAGGACCAGTCCCTCTCGCCGGGAAGCGAGGAGCCCGACAGCTGGGTCATGTATTTCGATGGTGCCTTCGTCGCCAAGGCATGGGGGCTGGAGCAGTGCTCATCTCGCCTACTCAGGACAAGCTCTACTACGCCGTGCATCTCTGCTTCCAGCAAGGCGAGAAGGTCTCCAACAACTTTGTAGAATACAAAGCCCTCATAGCCGGCCTGAAGGCTGCAGCGGCACTGGGGGTAAAGCGTCTCACCATCAGGGGCGACTTGCAGCTCCTCGTCAACTTCTCCAACATGGTATACGAGCCGAAGGACAAGCGCATGGAGGCATACCTCACGGAATACACAAGATGGAGAAGCAGTTCCTGGGCCTGGAGTTGCAGCACTGATACATCTCCAACGTATCTAAAAATTTTGATTGTTCCATGCTATTATATTATCAACCTTGGATGTTTTATATGCATTTATATGATATTTTATATGATTTTTGGGACTAACCTATTAACCTAGAGCCCAGTGTCAGTTTCTGTTTTTTCCTTGTTTTAGAGTATCGCAGAAAAGGAAAATCAAACGGAGTCCAATTGACCTGAAACTTCACGGAACTTATTTTTCGATCAGAAGAAGCCCGGGAGACTTGGAGTCCACATAAGGGAAGCTTCGAGGAGGCCACGAGGTAGGGGGGCGCCCACCCCCCTGGGCGTGCCCTCCACCCTCGTGGGCCCCTCGTGGCCCCCCTGACGTACTTCTTCTGCCTATATATCTCCATATACCCTAAAAACATCCGGGAGCACAATAGATCGGGAGTTCCGCCGCCAGAAGCCTCCGTAGCCACCGAAAGCCAATCTAGACCCGTTCCGGCACCCTGCCGGAGGGGGAATCCCTCTCCAATGGCCATCTTCATCATCCTGGTGCTCTCCATGACGAGGAGGGAGTAGTTCTCCCTCGGGGCTGAGGGTATGTACCAGTAGCTATGTGTTTGATCTCTCTCTCGTGTTCTTGAGGTGGCATGATCTTGATGTATCGCGAGCTTTGCTATTATAGTTGGATCTTATGTTTCTTCTCCCCCTCTACTCTCTTGTAATGGATTGAGTTTTTCCCTTGAAGTAATCTTATCGGATTGAGTCTTTAAAGATTTGAGAACACTTGATGTGTGTCTTGCCATGCATATCTGTGGTGATAATGAGATATCACGTGATTCACTTGATGTATGTTTTGGTGATCAACTTCCGGGTTCCACCCATGAACCTATGCGTAGGGGTTGGCACACATTTTCGTCACGATTCTCCGGTAGAAACTTTGGGGCACTCTTTGAGGTTCTATGTGATGGTTGAATAGATGAATTTGAGATTGTGTGATGCATATCGTATAATCATACCCACGGATACTTGAGGTGGCATTGGAGTATCTAGGTGACATTAGGGTTTTGGTTGATTTGTGTCTTAAGGTGTTATTCTAGTACGAACTCTAGGGCTGTTTGTGACACTTATAGGAATAGCCCAACGGATTGATTGGAAAGAACAACTTTGAGGTGGTTTCATACCCTACCATAATCTCTTCGCTTGTTCTCCGCTATTAGCGACTTTGGAGTGACTCTTTGTTGCATGTTGAGGGATAGTTATATGATCCAATTATGTTATTATTGTTGAGGGAACTTGCACTAGCGAAAGTATGAACCCTAGGCCTTGTTTCAACGCATTGCAATACCATTTATGCTCACTTTTATCATTAGTTACCTTGCTGTTTTTATATTTTCAGATTACAAAAACATATATCTGCTATCCATATACCACTTGTATCACCATCTCTTCGCCGAACTAGTGCACCTATACAATTTACCATTGTATTGGATGTGTTGGGGACACAAGAGACTCTTTGTTATTCGGTTGCAGGGTTGTTTGAGAGAGACCATCTTCATCCTACGCCTCCTACGGATTGATAAACCTTAGGTCATCCACTTGAGGGAAATTTTCTACTGCCCTACAAACCTCTGCACTTGGAGGCCCAACAACGTCTACAAGAAGAAGGTTGTGTAGTAGACATCAAGATCTTTTCTGGCGCCGTTGCCGGGGAGGTTAGCACTTGAAGGTATATCTTTAGATCTTGCAATCGAGTCTTTTAGTTTCTTGTTTTATCACTAGTTTAGTTTATAAAATAAAACTATAAAAAATGGAATTGAGTTTGTCTCATACGCTTCATCTTTTTAATATCTTTCGTGAGTATGATGGAAAGGAAAATTGTGCTCAAGTGCTAGAGGAAGAAGTCTATAAAATGTTTGGCACTAAATCTTTGAATGATGAGCATGATTGCAATGTTGTTAGTACGAATTCTTTGAATATCCATGATACTAATGATGATTTCACTAGTTATGATGTCTCCTATAAACATGTCAATTTTTGTGGAGTGCATTGGGTTTGTAAGTACACACCAAACAGGGAAGATAGATATCGCAAGAGGCATAAGTACTTAGAAACTAAATTGTTGCAAGAAAGGCTAGATGATTGTGCTGAAAATTTAAACTTTCTTGGCCATACTTGTGAGCTTTGCAATGAACATGGTCATTTAACCATCCGATGCAAATTGTTTCATGATCTAATCATGTCCAAAAATTGTGATGACTTGATTTCCCTTGAACATTATAATGAACTTAGCTTGCTTATGGGTTGCGAAGAAATGAAACATATAACTGGGATCTTCCAGAATTTGCCTGTTATAAACTGCTTGGCTTTGATCTAGAGGAAATTTATATGTATTGTGCGGTGAATTGCATTGAAAATACTTATATTGCCAATTACATGAAGAAAAGAAAACAAATAGAAGAGGAAGAGAATACTAATGAAAGGGAAGAGACTTCCCAATACCCTCCTATTATTTCTTATGATGAATCAGGTAACGAGGAGGAGCCTCCTATTCAACCAATCTCATTAATAAGGAGCTCCAAAAAGAGGATTGAACCCACATATGATGTGGTGAAGAAGAAGAAAAGAAAAAGGAAGAGAGGTAAAAAGATATCTGCCCCAAATAATGCTGCTCCTATTACTATTGTGCCTCATGAAAATATGAATGTGGAATATAATGATACTTCTTATGATCTTAAAAATCTTTTTGGCACTTGCTTGGAGGAATATGATAATTGCTATACTATTGGTGCTATCTATACTATTAATGATGAGAGTGATTATGCTTATGATATGAAAAGGCCCAAGCTTGGGGATGCTATGTTTGATGAAGATGATGTTTTTGAGAATATATTTGCCGCAATTAATGTTTGTCCCAAGCTTGGGGATGCTACGTTTAATGAAGATGATATTTTTAGTCCCCCAAGTTTTGATATGCAAATTTATAATGATAATAGCATGCCTCCTACCTATGATGATTATTGTGATGATACTTATGCTATAAAAAGTAGTGATTATATTTATAGAACTTGTCATGATTATGATTACCCCTTTTCGGAACATTACTCTTTTAATGTGGAAACAATTTATAGTATTCAAGTCTCTTATGATACTCCCACTATCCCGAATGAGAAGAATTTTGCTTATGTGGAGAGTAATAAAATCTCTATGCTTGTAGATCATGAAAAGAATGCTTTAGGTCCTGGTTATATTGTTGAATTCATTCATCATGCTACTGAAAATTATTATGAGGGAGTAATATATGCTTGTAGGAATTGTAATAATATCAAGTTTCCTCTCTATGTGCTTAAAGTTTTGAAGTTGTGCTTGTTTTGCCGTCCTATGCTAATTGATTATTGTTCCCATAAGTTGTTTGCTCACAAAATACCTATGCATAGGAAGTGGGTTAGACTTAAATGTGTTAGTCATGTTCTTCATGATGCTCTCTTTATGCTTCAATTCTTATCCTTTATGTGAGCATCATTGAAATCATCATGCCTAGCTAGGGGCGTTAAACGATAGCGCTTGTTGGGAGGCAACCCAACTTTGTTTTTGTTCCTTTCATTTTGTTCCTGCTTAGTAATAAATAATTCATCTAGCCTCTGTTTCGATGTGGTTTTATGCTTTTAATTAGTGTTTGTTCCAAGTAGAACGTTTGGGAAGACTTGGGGAAAGTCTTTGCGATCATGCTGTAAAAAACAAAAACTTTAGCGCTCACGAGAATTGCTGCCAGTTTTTATTGGAGAGTGCTATTGAGTTAATTATTTTTGCAGATGATTAATAGACAAATTCCTCGCGTCCATAAATTTATTTGAGAATTTTATGAGTTCCAGAAGTATACGTTTGATCCATATTACCACAAACTTTTCTGTTTTTGATAGATTCTGTTTTTCGTGTGTTGTTTGCTTATTTTGATGAATCTATGGCTAGTAAAATAGTTTATAAACCATAGAGAAGTTGGAATACAGTAGGTTTAACACCAATATAAATAAAGAATGAGTTCATTAAAGTACCTTGAAGTGGTGATTTATTTTCTTATACTAACGGAGCTTACGAGTTTTCTGATAAGTTTTGTGTTGTGAAGTTTTCAAGTTTTGGGTAAGGATTCGATGGACTATGGAATAAGGAGTGGCAAGAGACAAAGCTTGGGGATGCCCAAGGCACCCCAAGGTAATATTCAAGTATAGCCAAGAGCCTAAGCTTGGGGATGCCCCGGAAGGCATCCCCTCTTTCGTCTTCGTTCATCGGTAACTTTACTTGCAGCTATATTTTTATTCGCCACATGATATGTGTTTTGCTTGGAGCGTCATTTTATTTTATTTAGTTTTGCTTGCTGCTTGAATAAAATACCAAGATCTGAAATTATTAAATGTTAGAGAGTCTTCATACAGTTGCATAATTATTCGACTACTCATTGATCTTCACTTATATCTTTTGGAGTAGTTTGTTGTTGCTCTAGTGCTTTACTTATATCTTTTTAGAGCACGGTGATGCTTTTTATTTTATAGAAATAGATGAACTATCATGCTTCACTTATATTATTTTGAGAGTCCTAAACAGCACGGTAATTTGCTTTGGTTATGAATTTAGTCCTAATATGATGGGCATCCAAGAGGGATATAATAAAAACATTCATATAGAGTGCATTGAATACTAAGAGAACTTGATGATTGTTTTGAGATATGGAGATGGTAATATTAGAGTCATGATAGTTAGTAGTTGTGAATTTGAGAAATACTTGTGTTGAAGTTTGTGATTCCCGTAGCATGCACGTATGGTGAACCGTTATGTGATGAAGTCGGAGCATGGTTTATTTATTGATTGCCTTCCTTATGAGTGGCGGTCGGGGACGAGCGATGGTCTTTCCCTACCAATCTATCCCCCCTAGGAGCATGCGCGTAGTACTTTGTTTCGATAACTAATAGATTTTTGCAATAAGTATGTGAGTTCTTTATGACTAATGTTGAGTCCATGGATTATACGCACTCTCACCCTTCCACCATTGCTAGCCTCTCTAATACTGCGCACCTTTTGCCAGTATCATACACCCACCATATATATTCCTCAAAACAGCCACCATACCTACCTATTATGGCATTTCCATAGCCATTCCGAGATATATTACCATGCAACTTTCCACCGTTCCGTTTATTGTGACACGCTCCATCATTGTCATATTGCTTTGCATGATCATGTAATTGACATCATATTTGTGGCAAAGCCACCATTCATAATTCTTTCATACATGTGACTCATGCATCATTGCACATCCCGGTACACCGCCGAAGGCATTCATATAGAGTCATATCTTGTTCTAAGTATCGAGTTGTACTTCTTGAGTTGTAAGAAAATAAAAGTGTGATGATCATCATTATTAGAGCATTGTCCCAGTGAGGAAAGGATGATGGAGACTATGATTCCCCCATAAGTCGGGATGAGACTCCGGACGAAAATAAATAAATAAAAGAGGCCAAAGAAGCCCAAATAAAAAAAGAGAAAAGAGGCCATAAAAAAAGAGAAAAGGCCCAAATAAAAAAATAAAAAAATGAGAGAAAAAGAGAGAAGGTACAATGTTACTATCCTTTTACCACACTTGTGCTTCAAAGTAGCACCATGATATTCATGATAGAGAGTCTCCTATGTTATCACTTTCATATACTAGTGGGAATTTTTCATTATAGAACTTGGCTTGTATATTCCAATGACGGGCTTCCTCAAAATGCCCTAGGTCTTCATGAGCAAGCATGCACACCCACTTAGTTTCCTTTTGAGCTTTCATACACTTATAGCTCTAGTGCATCTGTTGCACGGCAATCCCTACTCACTCACATTGATATCTATTAATGGGCATCTCCATAGCCCGTTGATACGCCTAGTTGATGTGAGACTATCTTCTCCTTCTTGTCTTTTCCACAACCACCATTCTATTCCACCTATAGTGCTATATCCATGGCTCACGCTCATGTATTGCGTGAAGATTGAAAAAGTTTGAGAACATCAAAAGTATGAAACAATTGCTTGGCTTGTCATCAGAGTTGTGCATGATTTAAATATTTTGTGTGGTGAAGATGGAGCATAGCCATACTATATGATTTTTAGGGATAGCTTTCTTTCGCCATGTTATTTTGTGAAGACATGATTGCTTAGTTAGTATGCTTGAAGTATTATTATTTTTATGTCAATATTAAACTTTTGTCTTAAATCTTATGGATATGAATATTCTTGCCACAATAAAGAGAACTACATGGATAAATATGTTAGGTAGCATTCCACATCAAAAATTCAGTTTTTTATCATTTACCTACTCGAGGACGAGCAGGAATTAATCTTGGGGATGCTGATACGTCTCCAACGTATCTATAATTTTTGATTGTTCCATGCTATTATATTATCAACCTTGGATGTTTTATATGCATTTATATGCTAGTTTATATGATTTTTGGGACTAACCTATTAACCTAGAGCCCAGTGCCAGTTTCTATTTTTTCCTTGTTTTAGAGTATCGCAGAAAAGGAAAATCAAACGGAGTCCAATTGACCTGAAACTTCACAGAACTTATTTTTGTATCAGAAGAAGCCCGGGAGACTTGGAGTCCACGTAAGGGAAGCTTCAAGGAGGCCACGAGGTAGGGGGCGCGCCCACCCCCCTAGGCGCTCCCTCCACCCTCGTGGGCCCCTCGTGCCCCCCTGACGTACTTCTTCCGCCTATATATCTCCATATACCCTAAAAACGTCCGGGAGCATAATAGATCAAGAGTTTCACCGCCAGAAGCCTCCGTAGCCACCGAAAGCCAATCTAGACCCGTTCCGGCACCCTGCCGGAGGGGGAATCCCTCTCTGGTGGCCATCTTCATCATCCCGATGCTCTCCATAACGAGGAGGGAGTAGTTCTCCCTCGGGGCTAAGGGTATGTACCAGTAGCTATGTGTTTGATCTCTCTCTCTCTCTCGTGTTCTTGAGGTGGCACGATCTTGATGTATCATGAGCTTTGCTATTATAGTTGGATCTTATGTTTCTTCTCCCCCTCTACTCTCTTGTAATGGATTGAGTTTGCCCCTTGAAGTAATCTTATCGGATTGAGTCTTTAAAGATTTGAGAACACTTGATGTATGTCTTGCCGTGCATATCTGTGGTGACAATGGGATATCACGTGATTCACTTGATGTATGTTTTGGTGATCAACTTGCGGGTTCCGCCCATGAACCTATGCATAGGGGTTGGCACACGTTTTCGTCGTGATTCTCTAGTAGAAACTTTGGGGCACTCTTTGAGGTTCTATGTGTTGGTTGAATAGATGAATTTGAGATTGTGTGATGCATATCGTATAATCATACCCACGGATACTTGAGGTGACATTGGAGTATCTAGGTGACATTAGGGTTTTGGTTGATTTGTGTCTTAAGGTGTTATTCTACTACGAACTCTAGGGCTGTTTGTGACACTTATAGGAATAGCCCAACGGATTGATTGGAAAGAATAACTTTGAGGTGGTTTCGTACCCTACCATAATCTCTTTGTTTGTTCTCCGCTATTAGTGACTTTGGAGTGACTCTTTGTTGCATGTTGAGGGATAGTTATATGATCCAATTATTGTTATTATTGTTGAGGGAACTTGCACTAGCGAAAGTATGAACCCTAGGCCTTGTTTCAACGCATTGCAATACCGTTTACGCTCACTTTTATCATTAGTTAACTTGCTGTTTTTATATTTTCAGATTACATAAACATATATGTACTATCCATATACCACTTGTATCACCATCTCTTTGCCGAACTAGTGCGCCTATACAATTTACCATTGTATTGGATGTGTTGGGGAGACAAGAGACTCTTTGTTATTTGGTTGCAGGGTTGTTTGAGAGAGACCATCTTCATCCTACGCCTCCTACGGATTGATAAACCTTAGGTCATTCACTTGAGGGAAATTTGCTACTGTCCTACAAACCTCTGCACTTGGAGGCCCAACAACGTCTACAAGAAGAAGATTGTGTAGTAGACATCAAGCACGTGCCCCGAGGAACCAACAAGGAAGCTGACGATATCGCCAAAAGGGCATCCAAGCGGCAGCCCCAATAGCCTGGCGTCTTTGAGGAGCGGCTCTTCAAGCCGTCAGCCACACTACCGCTTTCAAGAACAGCTCAGCCTCGGGAGGAACTCCCGCAGTCACCTGCCACAGGAGCCCCAGCCTGTGGCCCGACCTCGGGAGCGCGCCTACTCTAGGTGCTCAAGCCCCAGGAGGGATGCTAGACCAAGGAATTCCAGGAATACCTGATGCAAGGGACGTTGCCGGAGAAGGAGGAGGACGCGGAGCGTGTGGCCCGGCAAGCCGCAGCATACTGCATCCAGGACAGTGAGTTATACAGGAAGCAGCCAAATGACGTTTCACTGTGTTGCATCTCTAGGGAACAGGGGAAGGAGTAGCTAGCCAACATACACGGCGGGTACTACGGGCACCACTCGTCATCATGAACCCTCGTCAACAAGGCATTCCGCAGCGGATTCTACTGGCCTACGATGCTCAATGACGCAGCTGAGCTGGTGAAGTCCTGCGAGGCCTGCCAATTCCACGCCAAGCAAATCCATCAGCCGGCTCAGGGCCTCCAGACCATCCCACTCTCGTGGCCGTTTGCAGTCTGGGGGCTGGACATCCCGGGCCCATTCCCTAGAGCACCAGGGGGCTACTGGTACCTCTACGTTGCCATCAACAAGTTCACCAAGTGGCGGAGGTGGAATCCATCCGCACCATCCCAGCCGACTCTGCTGTCAAGTTCATCAAGGGTCTCGTGAGCCGATTCGGGGTCCCCAACCGCATCATCACCGATAATGGTTCACAGTTCACCAGTAATCTCTTTAAAACGTATTGTGCTAACCTTGGAATGCAGATCTGCTACGCTTCGGTAGCGCACCCCAGGAGCAATGGCCAGGCCAAACACGCCAACGCGGAGGTCCTGAGAGGCCTCAAGACTAGGACCTTCAAGAAGAAGCTCGAGGCCTGCCGCAGGGGCTGGCACGACAAGCTCCAATCCGTGTTGTGGTCCATCCACACCACCGCCACCAAGCCGACGGGCGAGACCCCGTTCTTCCTCGTCTACGGAGCAGAAGCAGTTCTCCCTCACGAGGTCATGCATCGCTCCGCACGGGTCCTGGTGTTTGATGAGACGCAGCAGGACGCCACACGGAGGATGGACCTCGTGCTGGGGGAGGAACGCCGCCGTGAAGCTGCACTACGGGTGGCAAGATACCAGCAGGTGCTGCGGCGGTATCACTATCGCAGCGTCCGCTCCAGGACGCTCGAGGTGGGTGACCTCGTCCTGAGGCGGGTGCTCTCCAGGGAAGGGCTGCATAAGCTCTCACCCATGTGGGAGGGCCCGTTCAAGGTCGTCCATGTATCCAGGCCTGGCGCCATGCACCTGGAGACATAGGGCGGGGTACCCATTCAGAACGCTTGGAACATCCAGCACCTCCGGAAGTTCTACCCATGAAGCAAGGCCTAGCGCCTGTGAAGCAAGGCCCCGTGCCTGTGAAGATCATCGCCCGTGACACTCTCACGTAATAATGAGTGGGGCTGTACACGCCCCGGAGTCTCAGGAGTGCCGCCCTCGGGCCTCGGGGGCTCCCTCCCACGTCCAAGTGGCAGCACTTAGCTCCGCGCTGGTGAGAAGACTTGAACGCTAGACTAGGTGCCGGATGCGGCTTTGCATTTGCTTTCTGTATTTGGCTCGCCTCTTTTAATTGAAGTTTGCTTCTAGTGTTCTTCGTTGATTTGGTTCCGTCGCCTTCTGCCTCCGTTTCCGTCTTCATTTTAGCATGTACTCTCTCTCGCATTCCTCGCGAGGGGGCTGGACGGGTGCCCTCGTGAGCATTCTTCCTTTTCTGCCTTCCGTCTGCTTTTCGCGAGGCACCCTCGTTCGAGCCCACAAGCTAGCGCATCTCTCCTAATCTGTGCCCCTCGGGTACCGTGATACGAAGCGCTGGGTCAAGGCCGGCAGCACCTGTGACCAAGGCTTGGGTGAACGATAAGCCTCTTAATGAATTTTTTGCAGTTCCTAAGCGCCTACTAGGCCAAGGAGGCCCCGGCAGGCACCAGGAAGCAAGCGCCTCATGAGGAGGAGGCTACTCCGAGCAAGTCAAGCTAAGTTATACCTACATAAAACGATGATGTTGCGACACAGCACAGGAACGACAAACACAGCATAATGATTGAGATCATAGTTTGATACACGGCCCTCCAGGGCCCAGTCTGGTTTCTTTCTGATGCAGGAAGGAAAGGAAGAACAAAATAAAAGTGGCGCGTGCCCCTACAGCGATATGCGAGGGCAGGCTCTTGGCGTTGTCCCGAGCTTAGCCAGACCCCTCCTCGCGCTTCACGCAGACGCGGCGACGAGGACCCACTGCCGCCTTCGAAGCGGGTGCGACGACATGGCGGCTGGTCATAACTGCCGCTGCTGGAGCTGTCGCCGGAGGAAGAGCCGCCGTAGCTGGACGAGACGTGGTCGGCCCCAAGGGCGGGTTCACCCTCATCCTCATCGCAACCATCGCCAAGGCTGAGCACCTCCTCGCCGTCGTTGACCCCGGGGCAGCACCCGACGCGACGACCATCTTCTCCAAACACCCTCACATAGTGGGTTGCGTCACCGTCATACTTGAAATGGAGGGTGCACCGCCTGCCTAGGCCACGCGCGCGGGCAAATGTCTGCCAGCCACAGGCTAGAGCTATGTTGCCTTCGACGGAGACCTCGACCGCGACCCAGGAAGCCCTGCCACAGCAACCGTCTGCCTGCAGCCAGAACCCGCCTGGACCAGAGGCTGGCAGCTCGTCGACGAAGAAACACGGGAGCTGAAGCCAGTTGCCGATCGTGTTCTCTGACCAAACGACGAACTCTGGAAGCACCTCCGCCGAGTGGAAGCGCGGCCGTGGAGGCCGCGCAACCACGGCACGTCTCCCTTCATCGATAGGACTGCCACGACCGGAGCGACCCCTGCCACATGAAGCGGCACCGCCGCGGCTGCGGGGGGCCGCGGCGGGGGTCACAGAGTGCTTACGAGGACGACAGCATCCACGCTTGGGCACCGAAGAGCCGGGCCCCTCGCGAGGGGCCTTCCCCTTCTCTGTGGCGGAGAACCTCTTCGACGGCGCCATTGGTGTCGAAACTGGCGATGGTGCAAAGGGGAGAAGCGAGCGGAATGGGAAGAGATGGGCGACGGGGGCTCTGCCCCCTCCCATTTATAGCAGAAGAAGGCCAACCAGCGCCCCCCACGATCACAGGTAATGATGGTTTTTCCTTACATCCAGTAGAGACTCATCAAATTGGGCAGTTGCCGACGCGACGTGGGGAAGTGGAAATGCCCATGTCCAATCAATCGCCATGCATTGACCAAGGCCGCAGGCTAATGGGGCCCATGGCGCTCCACACTTGCCCTTCGTCTTCGCCTCGAAGCCAAGCCCGAGCGCGCCTTGAGCACGGAGGCTACTGTCGGCATTCTGGGAACGAGGGTCCCCAGACTTGCCTGCCTGTGGCCCATGGCATGGCTCTGCGAGCGGGCCCGTACGGCCCATCTTCACCAACAAGCTTTCAAGACCCTCGCGAGGGGCCAAGCCTCGCGAGGCGGACGACACAAGACCTCCTCAGGAGCGGCCTCACCAGGCTGGCTCGCGAGGGGCGGAGAGATCAAGGCCAGGCAAACCTCGCGAGGTTTCAATGACGTGAGCCATGACGACCAAGGCCAGGCGGGCGCCAGCGCGCATAGTGTCCTTGTTTCCTCTTTGGTGCTAAGGAAGCAAGCGCATGCGCGGAGTACGGAGGTGACAAGCAAAGGTTTCCATATCAGTGCAACGAGACCAAGACCAGCAGGACGGCAAGATGGAGGTCCCCATGGAGCCCAAGGCGGCGTCACCACCAGAGCCTTTTGCAGGCGAAGACTGCTTTTGTCAGGATAAGCTGTACTAGTCGTCCCCTTTCAAATTGGCCATTGTTGGCTCCCTTCCCGCTCAATATTTGGGGAGAAGACCAGGGCCTCTATAAATAGGATTAGACACCATATCTAGTGGGGGTGATCCAACCCATCCACATACTCACCTAGCACAAGGACAGCTCACCTCAGGAGGTTGTTCTTCCCCCTTGTACTATTCATCCTTAGTGTCGGTGTCAAAACCGGCGGATCTCGGGTAGGGGGTCCCGAACTATGCGTCTAGGCCGGATGGTAACAGGAGGCAAGGAACACGATGTTTTACCCAGGTTCGGGCCCTCTTGATGGAGGTAAAACCCTACGTCATGCTTGATTAATATTGATGATATGGGTAGTACAAGAGTAGATCTACCACGAGATCAAGGAGGCTAAACCCTAGAAGCTAGCCTATGGTATGATTGTTGTATGATGAAGTTGTCCTACGGACTAAAACCCTCTGGTTTATATAGACACCGGAGAGGGTTAGGGTTACACAAAGTTGGTTACAATGGTAGGAGATCTTGAATATCTGCATCGCCAAGCTTGCCTTCCACGCCAAGGAAAGTCCCATCCGGACACGGGACGAAGTCTTCAATCTTGTATCTTCATAGTCCTGGAGTCCGGCTGAAGGTATAGTCCGGCTACCCGAACACCCCCTAATCCAGGACTCCCTCACTTAGCCCAAGAGGCAATCCACCACCACACTGGAGTAGGGTATTACACCACAACGGTGGCCCGAACCAGTATAAATCTTGTGTCCTTGTGTTGCGAGTTCGTCGAGTAGCCTGAGAGATATTAGCGAAGCTAGGACGTGGATCGGTAGGGGGAGATCTTCGCGCGCACCCCAGTGTTCGAACCTTGAGGGTTTTGCCGGAACCCCTGATCCAACAATATTGTTTGCCATTATGCTTATGCTTGTTGTGAGCTTGCAAGTACATTCAATGTACTGACCTGGCGTGTCATGCCAGATTTCAGGTAAGTCTTACCGGATCGAAGTGCTTCCCGTGTCTAGATTGTGTCCATATCGGTGTCCCTGTGCTATGGAGTTCCGCTTCGTCATCGTTCCGCTGCCACGTAGTTATCATGATCGAGGCCCCTTCATGTTCATTAAATAATGTACATATTGTTCAGCCGCACCGTGGTGCCGCTTGGCCTTGCTACTTGATGTAATATCGAACCTATGTTTCCGCTAGCATCAATAAAGCGGTAGTTTTTTGTACCAAGTTATTGTGTGTTGCCAGAACACTTGATCTTTGGGCTGGCAATGCAAGGTAAACCGGTTGCTCTGAGCCGGGGTGCCACAAGCTTCCCGAGGAGGTTCAGGCTTTGGTCCTGGTGCATAGAAGAAATGGATATCATTCGCGTAGTGTTTGGTTGTCTTGTCAACTATGTAATAACCGGTATACTTCGTGATGTTTTAAGTGTGGCACAACATTTTACAAACTTTTTTCCATGATGAGAATGTGGTTGAACAGCTGTTTCACTTGTGTATGTTTTATCGGGAATTTGTTTTGGTTAAGTTTTATTTTTGCACTGAAGTCTTATACACTAGTTGAACTGGAACACTTTTTTCCAAGTGCATTACGAGTTGTTGCTGAAAAGGTGATATTTATTTTATTTTCATCTATCCCAACCTATGTTGGACCTTTGTAGTTTCTGTAACCTCTTTTCTTGTACTTATGGTATAGTTATGTGAGTACCGAATTGTAATTTCATACAACATAAGGCTTTTAAAATTTGGTGTCACAATAGTATTTGTGGATCTAGCATGAGTGGAGTGACGCTTCCTTGTTATGTAGAACTGATGTCATAAAATGTATTAGAACTGAAGTTTTTTTGGGATTGAAATTATTTATGACGAAATTGCTACATGATCTCTAGCCAGATTTTATTTAAATATAAGAAATTCAGCAAAATTGAGAGCCAAATATTTGTTTGAACTTCTTGCATTTTAGTAGTTGAACTTCATAGTGAAAGTTAAAGCACTGGTTTAAATTAGCTACATTTAACAGATAGCCCTATTAAGTTCATAATTATTCTTGTAGCATACATAGTTGAACTTCAAAGTATCATTGTTTTTGTAGAATATTTTTAATCCTTTTATCTGTGCTGAAGAGGTAAATTTATTTTATTTTTATATTTGAATTTAGAATTATTTTGCCTGCAAACATGTATTTGAACGTTGCTATATTCAGTTTTCGAACTTTTTGTATTATTTTATATTTTCTTTGCCACTCGCTATGGTTTATTCAGCGGGCCTTATGGGGTGGGGTGAGGAGACTTTGGAGAGGAGGGAGTAGCAGTCATATTGGGCCCTTTTCCAGCCCAAATGGCCCGTGCGTGCGATTGTGGACTATTGGTTGTGCGCGCGCTCTGAGTTTAGTCCCACCTCGCTAGCCGAGGGGGCTCTTGACCGGTTTATAAGCATTGTCGTGCCTTACCTGTCGAACTCCTCTGTATACTAACCTAGGCGCTTATACACGGTGCTCGCTCTCTATTCCATGACCTGTGGGCCCTTGACGGCTGGCCCGCACAGTCTCAATTACTATGGATTCGCCAATGGTTCTGCCGTGGGCTCGAGTCCAAGTGTATCCTCCTGTGCATGGTTGGCCTATCTGTGGGCGGTCATCATTTTTTTAGTTGTTTGAACCTAGCACCTCACTGGTCAATGTGGACTTATGCTTCTATGTTTGTTCTTGTGAATTTTTGTCCTTGGTTGAACTATAATCTTTTTGATTGAGTCTTGGCCTTCTTTTTCAAGGAATTGTTTGGTATCATCACAGTACTTGTCGTATAAACTAAGTTGTACTGAGATTTCAATTGTATTAGCACTGTGATCATTTTGTTTTCTATTGTTAGAAACTAGTACCTCATTGGTCAATTTGGACTGGTGCTTCTGTTGTGGTTCTTGTGTTCTTTCTCCTTGGTCGAATTGATATCTTTTTGATTTAGTTTTGGCCTTCTTTTTTCTAGGTTGTGGTTATTCTCAAGGCATTATTTGGTATCATCATAGTACTTGTCGTATAAACTAGGTTGTACTGAGATTTCAATTGTACTAGCACTATAATTCTTAGTGTGTCACTATTTTAGGGAATGCGAACTAACGCTTCCCGTTCCTTCTTATTTTTGTAGAATGGATGTACTATGTGTTCAAGTGTACCAGTACTTTCACTCCTAGTATGCTAGTGACTATGAAATACGTACTGATGGTTCTTGGTTTTTCCTGTTGCAGTACTTAGTAATTTTCTAACGATTATAAGCATGATATTGTTAGTACTGAATGTGGTCCTCGGGTGCAACTTAGTCTTTTTAGTGTTCTTCTGAAACTAAAAACTAATTTTTAGTGTGATAGTACTACCGTACAGGACAAAGCTGTACTGAGAGTCCAAGGCTACTATTTGTTGTTGTTCTTAGCCTGCCACTATTTTGTGAAAATATCCATGTGTGATTTGTTGCTCCATGACTAGTGCTGCATAGCAGCCACAAAGTTTCATTCATAACCTACTTCAACTTCAAATGACGGATAAACAAAATAGGAAGCTAGAAAACTTGTTCGACGACACAAGTGAATGATGTACTTGATGACATAAGCAAAGTTGTTCAACCCTGACACACATGACATAAGCAAGCTAGTTCAACCAAACAAAAGAAAACTACAAATTTGAAACAACAAGATAAAGGACAAGCACAAGCGCAAGCAACATGAAGGCAGACTTTGATGTCTCTTCATCCCGTGTAGTGGCAGTGGTAGTAGGGGTCGGCCTCCTACTCTTTTAAAATTTTCCAACCTGTTATGATGTTGTCGATTATCTTCCATGACTTGTACGTGGCGTACGCATCTATTCATGCGTACTCGATGAGCTTGTCTAGCAGCGGGCTGATCCCCCATAGTTTGTGGTCTTCCTCCTTGTCGATCTTCTTCTTCATGCTTTTGTAGAATGGGTGGATGACGGTGGCTGCAACATCAGCCAATGAGTCGTACGCTTTTCCGGTGCCTAGAACTCTCCAGTTGCGCTGAATGTCGGTGAAGTTCTTGGGGTTGATCTCCAAACCAAACATCTTCAGCTTCTCTTTGTCACCTTCAGTGCTGAAACTGGCAAATGTGTACAATTCCTGCTCCCGCAGGAACTCTTTGAGGCGCTTGGGCCTGCAAGGGGAGACACAGATTGAAGATTAGTGTTCTTTTTTGAAGATAATTCTTCTATTTTTTGGTTTACAAGTGATAATACATGAGGTATATGCTTATATAGTATAAGTCATGGATGAATGTAGTTCAGAAACTTGTACACAAAGTTATGTAATTAAATTCAAGTACACCATGTTATTTTTCTTTTTGGGTATCTTCAGTGCTTCACCAAGTTCAAGAACCTATAACTAGAGTAAATGATCTATGTGTTGCTTACTTCACGTTTAGTTTTCTTTTTGTTGAATAAAAGACCTATACCAGTGCTTTACCAAGTTCTTACTTTATGTGTTGCTGCTGAAAATAACATCGGACCAGGTTCAGAAAATACTTTTGTACATCAAGTTTAGAAACATATTTTAATACATCAACTCTATAAACTACACTAGTGCATCAAGATAAGAAACTATGCTAGCACATCAAGTTTAGAAATTAATCTAGTGAAACAATTTCAGATGCTAATCCAGTGCATCAGTTTCAAAATATATTATAGTGCATCTACTTGAGAAACATGTACTCGTGCATCCACTTCACAAACTACAGTTGTTCATCTAGTTGGGAAACAAGTTTAATGAAATTTTTAGGGAGTAGTACTAATAGAACAGATGAATGAAGAGTAGTATGGATCACCATTTTGTGGCCGCTACAATGTGGTACACCAAGCAGAGTTCCTCCACGCATAACTGCAGGACTGCTGCCATCTGGGGAGGTTCATTTTTTCTGGTAAACTCCACATCAACTCCGATGAAGCTAGAATACAAGTCGCCGCCCTTCATCCTGAGCCTGCTCATCATCTCGTCAGCCTTGTCTGGTTCGCTGGTGCAGACGATCTCCAGCGTCTCCTTGCCGTGGAGCTCAACCCCTGTGTGGGTTCGGGTGTACTCGCACTTCTTGTCGGGGACGTGAACGTCATCGAGGTTGCTGCTCTAGTCGGACGTCTCGCCACGATGATGCTTGGCAGACGGTTCCTCCGCCATTGCCCTCCTGGCGACTATGGGCTCGGAACAGAGATGTTTGTGGGTTGTTTGTAGTGTAGATGGAAGCGGCAATGGTGGTTTTCGGAGATGTGGTAGGGATGGACTCGATTTGGGGCTTTTGGAGGGCGTGGTTTGGGACGTGGGGGAGGCGGTTTTTCCCGTTGTGGGGGTACTAGTCGTGGGGTCACCGTTGTAGTCCGTTGTGGCAACCGCCCAGTGGGTGGCACGGGTGGTGGCCTGGAAGAACCAACCGTCCAAGCCAAGGGTTTTTTACTGTGCACTGATCTGTCTTGTCAAGCTGTACTTATCAGCTGCTTATCCCACTTGCATGTCTCAGGGTCAGTGATGATGGCATATTGTATTGTTTAAGTGACGTATACTTTGTTATGTTTTTAGTGTGGAGGATAAGTCTTATTTTTGCACTGAAGTCTTATACACTAGTTGATCTCAAAACTTTTTTCAGTGCACTGCGAGTTGTTGCTCAAAACTGGGACTTATTTTATTTCCATCTGTCCAACCGAAGTTAGGCCTTTATAATTTTTGTACTCTCTTTTTAGTGTACTTATGGTTTAGTGTTGTGGGTACTGAATTGTAATGTCATACGGCGTAAGGTTTTGAAAATTGGTGTCATAGTGGTCTTCCGCTGCTCTCCGACTCCAGCCATGGCCATCCCACCTCCTCTGACAGCTCCTCCGCTGTTCCGTCCACCAGGCACCACCCCCCCCACACACACACACACACCTATCTGCGCCATGCCGCCGCTCCTCACCCCTGCGGCGCTCGCACAGGGCACCCTCCTTGCTCTCCATGACTCCGAGGCGAGCTCTTCCATCTCCCCGTCACCTCTGGCCAGCGTGTTCATCAACCAACACGTCCCCGTCGTGCTCTCCCTCAACCTGCCAAACTTCTCCCAGTGGCGCACCCTCTTCAAGGTGCAGTTTCGGAAGTCCGGCGTCGTCGACCATATCATCGGGCCGCCGCGCCCCTCGGACGCTGCCTGGCTCTAGGACGACGCTCATGTCATCTCGTAGCTCTACAACTACATCATCCCCGAGGTCTTCGGGTTGGTTCATCAGCGCGGTGCCACGACGGCCGCCGTGTGGGAGTCAATCTGCGCGCTGTTCCTCGAGAACCGTGAACACCAGCTGGTACTTCTCACCATGGAGTTTCGCCAGATCGAGCAGGGTTCCTCATCCATCCTCTCCTACTTCGCCGGGCTCAAGGAGTGTGCAGATCGTCTCTCCGACCTCGGCGAGCGCGTCACCGGCCATGACCAGGTTCTGAACATGATCCGTGGCCTCCACCCCCGCTATCGATATGCGGTTCCCATCCTCACCCTGTAGTCTCCCTTTCCGACGCTGCTCCAGTGCCGCGCCTTCTTTCTTCTTGAAGAGAGCCGCAACGCCGAGGAGACACAGCCCGACATCGTCCTCCACTCCGGGCGTGCGCCCACACCTACACCCGCGGGCGGTGGCGGCTCCGGCGATCACAGCAACCGCTCCAACGGGGGCGGGCACGGAGGTGGCCGCTACAGAGGAAGGGGGAGGGGCACCAGCTCCGGTGGTGGCCAGCCGTCCAAACACGGCGGGGGCGGTACGCCCCCTCGCCCTGCTGCTCCAAGCTTGACGCCCTGGATGGGCATGGTCCATGCCTGGCCCATGCCGTGGCGCCCACATGCTCCCGGTGCCAGCATCCTCTGCCCGCGCCCTGGAGGTGTTGCACCTTTTGTGGGCATGGCGGCTCATCCTTGGAACCCGCCCCGCCTGCTCGTGCGCCTCTGGCCTACTGGTAGCCCGGTGTCGTTCCTCCCCTCCCGCTCTATGGTGCCACGAACGCGCCCAGTGGCATCCAGGCACCGGCGTGGGATTAAGCAACTCTCGTCCATGCCCTCAACAACATGAGCCTATGGCAGGGCCAGGCCTCCACCTCCGGCGGGGAATGGGTCCTTGACTCCGGCGCTTCCTCCCACGTGGCTGCTTCTCCGGGTATGCTTTCCTCATCTTGTCGTTGTTCTTTACTTGACATTGTAGTTGGCAATGGTGGCACTATGGCGGTCACGCACACTGGTCGTCTCCATCTACCCACCGCAACCCAACCCCTCACTCTCAACAACGTTCTAGTCTCCCCACATCTCATCAAAAATCTCATCTCCGTTAAGACCCTAGCCCGTGAAAACCCAGTTAATGTTGAATTTGACGATTGTGGTTTCTCTATCAAGGACCGAAGAATGAAGGAGGTGATCCTCCGCTCTGACTCGCCGGATGACATGTACCCACTGCACCCATCCCCGTCGACCCGTCATCACCAAGCCTTCACTGCCACATCGCGCGACGTCTAGCATCGTCGCCTCGGCCACCTTGGTGATGACGCTCTGGACACCACTCTCCGGCGTGCGTCCATCACCTTGGATGCTGCTCATACTACCTGCACTACATGTCATCTAGGCAAAAGCCATAGACTACCTTTTAGTTCTTCGGATCATGTTTCATATTCTCCCTTTCAGCTTGTACATTGTGACATGTGGACCTCTCCTGTACTCAGTATTTCTGGATATCAGTACTATCTCGTGGTTGTGGATGATTACAGTCATTTTATGTTGACATTCCCGCTTAAACACAAAAATGAGGTCCTGCCCAGACTACGCCAGTTCATCACATTAGTGTGCCGCCACTTCAGCATGCCCGTCCTCACCATACAAACTAATAATGGCCGTGAATTTGATAACAATGCCTCTCGCCAACTCTTCTCATCCCTGGGCATCGTTCTCCGCATGTCTTGCCCATACACCTCACCCCAAAATGGTCAAGCCGAGCGTGCTCTATGGACACTTAACGACATCTCACGCTCTCTCCTCATACATGCATCCATGCCCTACCCGTACTGGCCAGAGGCTCTCCAAACCGCCACTTTTCTGCTCAATCGTCGACCCTGCCGGCTGCAGCACAACCAGACGCCATTCTTCTTGCTCTATGGCATCCATCCGGACTACTCCGCTTTGCGAGTCTTCGGATGCCTGTGCTTCCCAAACCTCACGGCCACCTCATCACACAAACTAGCCCCCTGGTCTGCTCCTTATGTTTTCCTTGGTTATTCACAGGACCACAAGGGCTACTGGTGCCTGAATCATGTCACCGGACGCATGGTCATCTCACGCCATGTTGCGTTCGACGAGTCCACCTTCCTGTTCCAACAGCAAAACATGATCGATACCACCCCCCCAATCCCACCCTGATTTGGTTGATCTCATGCCCCCCATCGAAATCCCTCATCGGGCGCACAGTAGCCGACCCCGGCAGCCCATGATAAACCACATCCCAACACCTGCCTTGGTCCCTGATGCGGCAGCCACTTCCACGCCTGACCAACCTGTCCCGGCAGCCCTGACGCCTACCAGCAGCCCAACCCCGACCATTGCTCCCACACACGCGCAACCCGCCGTCGCAGCCGACCCTATGGCCTCACTTGATGATGCGTCCTCTTCCCAGCCACTAGCGGCCGCTCGCTGCCAGGCACCACCATCCCTTCCCACCCACCAGATGATCACACACGCCCAAGCAGGGCGCTTCTTCCCAAACCCTAAATATCACCAATCTCTTCTCGCGGCCACGGACACCTCCGTCTCCCCCGTCCCCAAGACTGTGTGTGCTACCTTACGTGATCTGAATTGGCTAGCTGCAATGCAGGTTGAGTACGTGGCGCTAATGCAGAACCGGACATGGAGTCTCGTTCCTCGATCGTGTGGTGCCAACATTATCACTAGGAAGTGGCTCTTCCGTCACAAGTTCAAAGCAGATGGGAGCCTGGAACACTACAAGGCGAGATGGGTGGTCCGTGGGTTCTCTCAACGCCCCGGGGTGGACTTTGATGAGACCTTCTTGCCGGTGGTCAAGGCGGCCACCATTCGCATCGTCCTATCCGTCGATGCCGCGCACAATTAGCCGGTGCACCATATGGACGTGAACAACGCATTCCTGCATGGTCACCGCACCGAGCGCATCTACTGCCAGCAGCCCATTGGGTTCGTCGACGCCAGCCACCCCGACCATGTCTGCCTCCTTGAAAAATTGCTCTATGGCCTCAAGCAAGCGCCCCAGGCCTGGTTCGCGTGGTTCGTCGCCTATGTCCGCACCATCGGCTTTCGCGACTGCCGCTCTAACCCATCGCTATTTGTCCTACACGGTGGCGATGGCGTGGCCTACCCGCTCCTGTACATCGACGACATCGTCCTCGCGGCTTCCTCATCAACGCTCCTTCATCACCTCCAATAGTAGCTGTCCGCGGAGTTCTCCATGAAAGACCTTGGGCCATTGCACTACTTCCTGGGCATCGCCGTGACCAGGGACGCTCGCGGCTTCTTCCTCTCACAGCGAGGCTACACCAAGGAGCTTCTGGAGTGCGCCAACATGCTCACATGCAAGCCTGTCTCGACCCCCGTCGACACGCACTCCAAGCTCTCGGCCACGGCCGGCTCGCCAGTGACCGATGCGTCGGAGTATCGCAGTCTCGTGGGTGCACTGCAATACCTGCGCCCCTACATCACCTACACCGTTCAGCAGTGCTGCCCCATCATGCATGATCCATGCGCCGCCCACCTTGCTCTGGTGAAGCGCGTGCTCCGTTACCTCCGCGGCACCACCGACCACGGGCTACACCTGCATCGCTCGCCGTCGCTCGACCTAGTCGCATACTCGGATGCCGACTGGGCCGGCTGCCCCGACATGAGGCGCTCCACTTCCGGCTACGCCGTGTTCCTTGGTGACTCCCTGGTCTCCTGGTCGAGCAAACGCCAGGCCACAGTCTCACGCTCCAGCGCGGAAGCCGAGTACCACACCATCGCCAATGCGGTCGTGGAGTGCTGCTGGCTCTGGCAACTCCTCGGTGAGCTACGCGTCCTGTTACCCAAGGCCATGATGGTTTTCTGCGACAACATCTCCTCCGTGTACATGGCGGCCAACCCCGTTCATCACCGGCGCACGAAACACATCGAACTCGACATTCACTTTGTCCGTGAAAAGGTGGCGTTGCGCGAGTTCCGTGTTCTCCACGTCCCAACCAAGCAGCAGTTCACCGACGTCCTGACAAAGGGACTCCCCACGCCGGTGTTTCAAGACTTCAGGTCCAGCTTATGCATCCGGTGGACAGCTTCGGCTGGGTGTTGACAGTCTCTTAGCACTCTATGTGCATGCCCACGTCTCATCCATGCATGGGCACGTACCTGCCCACGTTCTCCCTCTCTGCGCACATCGTACCTCTCCTCTCTCTGTCCAACTGCGCCATTGCGCACGGCTGTAACCACAGGCGGAGGACCCGGTAGGGTGAGATTGGGCGCCCGCCCTACCTTGATTTTGTACGATGCAATTTGTACAGGTATACGCATCGCTAGATCGCTGGCTGGCTGGCTCCTGGTTGCCTCGCTAGGTAAAAAAAGGAGAAAAGGGAATGGGCCATCGAGCGAACGCAGGCCGCATTATTTGGGCCCTCAGTGCGACTAGGGCCAGCAACGCCTTGATTGCTCCCCCAACAGCAGTTTCCCATCGGACTGGTGCATTCTTTTCCCTCAAAAAAAAGACCGGTGCATTCTTTTACCCTTAAAAAGGACAGCAGTTTCCCGATTCCCTCTCATCCGCTGGCTTGATTTTTCTTCACCGCCCCGATTGCTCTCTATGCACGCCTTGGTGAGAAGCGGGCGGCTGTGTGCTGCTATTGTGGTCAGCGACTGAGAGAGAGATTGGGATGGGACAAATTGTGAAAGATCGAGTGATGAGAGAGGCTTAGGCTGGGATTGGGATTTCTACTGATTAGCTATTTTTTTATGTGTGCGAGAGAGATGTGCTTATTACTGTAATTTGTGCGGCTGTTGTCAGTGTTTTTTCCAGTGAATGGGAAACGTAGAAATCTAGCAGATGGGTAAGAAAAGAAAGGGTACAACAAAGGTAAGAGTAAAGGTGCAAATTTATGGAAAAAATAGATTTCTAAATTTGTGATCTGTGTGGTAAAATAGTGTGACAATGTACAATTCAGTGATCTTAGTGGTATTTTCTTATTATGAATGGCGGCATATTATAATTTAATTTACGCCTTAGTGTCCGCCTCACCTCAAATTTTTTTCGTCCTCCGCCACTGGCTGTAACCTGTAGTTATATACAGAGGAATAGCATATTGCCACTTGCGGTACCTTATCATATCTCTCTCACTCACAACCACCACCTCAGATCCAGCCACCACCGCTTGCCCCGCAAGCTGCCACCGAGGATCCGGTAACCACTACTACCTCCGTGCGGCGCCGGCGAGGATCTGGTAACCACGACCGTCGATGCACGCGGATCTGCCTAGGGCCGGCGAGCCCCACTCTCCCAATCCCCTGTCCACGCTCCCTACAGTGGTCTCTACTTCACAGCACTATGACTTCTCTGCGCTAACGCCGCCAGTGGCTCAACGCCATCTTGCTCGGCCTCCTGTTCTCCACCGCTAGCTACCGGCATCCTGCCGGCCCCAATCCACGTTGGTGCACCAATCCTGAAGGACGCCCGTCCTCCTGGGATTTGTCTAGTGTAGCTTCGAGCACCAAGGCGGCCCATGCACCGTCCAACAGTGACCGTCGTGCAGTCCAACCTCGTCTCCGCGTGCAGTGCCTCCTCGTCCACTCGCTCGTGTAGATCTTTCGCAGGACGCCGGCTGCGTGCTACTCGGCTCTACACCGGCTGCGGGACACCGCAAAGATTTTTTCTACACTGCCTCCCCTACCGACGACCTCTTCCCACACCAGAAACGGTGAACCCTCTCCGGCTAAGTGCTCTCTCTCCCATAAAACAAGAAGTTCATGTAAAAATGTTGCAAAGGTTCAGGTACACCAAAGAATATAGAAAAAATGTTTAACCATATATGGGACTTGATGCTCTTCCTGTATGTGCATATAGATGAGTTCTCAGGTACATCAGACGTGCTCCTACATGTGGATGTGTTGCTCATGTGAAAATGTGCTAACTGAATTTAACAATCTTGATAAAACTACAGGGGTGTGCATGTGTGTGTGTGTGTGTGTCTAATTTACTGTAAAATTTCTCATTTTCCCCTTTACAACCATTCAGATGTTCATAGATGTTGCATGAAGTTCTACAACAACTATACGCCAAAGTCCTACTACGGCTATGCACTTCTCTTCATGGTGGTTTGCATTCCTTGTTGTTGCTGGATACTGGGCGTGTGTGCTTATGGGCTTGCTGGACGTGTGCTGGCTAGCGTCAGGCTCTAGAGAGCAGAACAAAGTTGACCTTCCATGCCAAGAATTTAAATATGTTCTACTATTGCCATTCATCTACGGTAGTTCATGTCCCACATGTATGGTTTTTGTTTGCTGAATCTACACAAGAGATGTTGAGTATTCTTGCTTTAATATTGCTAATTCCATGAATCCTTACTTAATCTTTATACTAAATCTGAAAGAAATACTGCCTGAAGCAAAACAAACACTTTCAGTTCAGAATTATGTATCCCTTGTTGCCCAGCACACACAACTTGCTTCCCAAACCTGAATTTTCGATCACACATATTCAAAGCTCAATGTGGTTATTTCCAAAAAATATCAATTTGTCACTTGAAAAAATATGTGAGTTGGGACACCGTTTGTGTACTGTAAAAACAAAAATAAAAAATGAACAAAAAGATGGTTGAGGAGAAGTTCATAATGTGTGTTGTGCGTTGTTCAAAATGTTCATTTTGGAAAAAACACTAATCTAGGAGAAGTTTATACTTCTATACTACGACTATTGCTTGCTTCCCTAGCAAAAAAAACATTGCAAAATTTTGCATTGTTCCATAGAGGGCTTGGGGCGTACACCAACGACTTCATATGCTTGTTCAATTTTGGTAAAATTTCACACATCGCATCCTTCATGTATATTATCTACAGAATGATCATATGTACATGCAAAAAAACTATTCTTATAAGTCCTTGATGCGAAACTTTTTTTCTGGAAAAAGCAACACAATCAACTCTTGGAATTTTATATATAAAAAAACACAAATGACTTTAAGAAAATAAACAATTGACAAGTTTACAAAAAACTACACAACTTTACAAAAACAAAATAACCAACCCCAACCCCCCCCCCCCAATTTTAAAAAATAAAACAAGTTCAAGTTGAAACGACAACGTGATTCAAAGTTTATTAAAAAAATCGTTTCTAAAAAACTAAAACTAAGAAGTTCAAGTTGAAATACCAAGAAAGTCCAAAATTTAAAAATACACAAGTTCACTATTAATAAAAAACATAAAAAAATTTCATTTCCACAAAAAACCTTGAATTTCAAATTAAAAAACGGAGTGGCTCGATGTTTATTAAAAAACTAGGATTTTTCCATCACTAAAAGAAATAAAACTAAGAAGTCCAAAATAAAAAAAGAGGACCAGGTCAATGATTATACAAAATTCAGATTTCCTCATTATTAAAAAATGTGATAAGAAGTTCAAAATAAAAAATGTAGTAGTCTGATATTATATTTTAAAACTCGAATTTTTCCGGTCACTAAAGAATAAAACCAATAAGTTCAATTCAAAATAACGAAGAAATTCAATTGGAAAAAGCATAGTAGTTTGATATTTATTTAAATACTCAGTTTTTTCTGATTACTAAAGAAAAAAACCAACAAGTTCAATTCAAAATAACGAAGAAGTTCGATGTTTCTAACAAAACTATAATTTTCACATTTCTAAGAAATGCACAGATAAGTTCAAATAAGAAAGTTAGAGTGGTTCGATGTCTATAAAAAACTCTACTTTTTTGTTACTAAAGCGAAATAGAGATAAGTTCAAATTAATCGTAGCCAGAAGTTCATGTACTACATGGTGTGCATTTCGTATGAGAAAAAAATAAAAAGGAAAAGTCTAATTTTTTTGCTAGAATTTCAGGTGGTCGGCCCGAGAAAATTCAAAAATTCTTGTGAGGGAGGTTGAACAAAAATATGTAACAGAAGTTTAAGGTGAAAAAGTGGGAAGTTCAACTACTACACGGAATGCGTTTCAGAAAAGAATATAAGAACAGAAAACAAAAATCATAAAAAGGTTTGTTGCAAGAAGCTCATGTGCTCCTCCTAGCATAGTCAAAATTCATGTGCGAGACATCCATCATTCATTTACATGTTGAAAAAAAGGCAAAAAACAATGTTGTATTGCCATTTTAAAAACTCCTCTCAAACCGCAACGAATTTATAACACATGTTTACATGAAAAACTTACTGCTATTCATAAGCTTTCCACCGGGTATATTATGTGCTACATTTCGATGAACGGTTTAAAATTTTCATGTATACCGTTAAAACACGCTTTTATGTATTAAAAAAATCTTATGTGTTGAAATAAGTTCATAGTGAAAACAACAAGAAGTTGAAGTACTCTAAGGAATGCATTTCCGGCGAGAATAAAAGTATAGAAAAATAAAAGCTTAAAAGGTTTGTTGAAAGAAGTTCAAGTGCTCTGTCCGAGGAAGTTCAAAAATTCTTGTGAGAGAGGTTCACCTTGTATTTCCATGTTTGAAAACACACACAAAATTGTTTTTTGTTTTAAATTATTTTCTCAATCCACAAAGAAGTTCAGTTATTATTTGGAAGAAATTTGATTTCAAAAAGAAAAAAATCAAATTAAATGGAAAAAGTTCATGTATTACATGGTGTGTGTTCATGAGAAAAATGAATTAAAAGGCAAGGTCCAATTTTGTTGTTGTTATAAGTTCAAGTCCTCGGTTGGAGAAAGTTAAAAAAATATTGTGAGATAGGTTTCTATAAAAGGAATATTATTTGTGTAACACTGGAGAATGGATGAGAAAAGTGCAAACAAAAATATGTCACAGAAGTTCAACGTGAAAACAGCAGGAAGTTCCACTACTACACTGAATGAATTTTAGATGAAAAACTTTTAACACCGTCACGAGTATGAAAAAATGATCACCGCAAGAAAGTTGCGTGTTTACAACAGCTTTCCATCAGTATATCACTTGCTCAATTCCAGTGAGTGAATGGAGAGCTACGAGAAAAAAACCATGTGAAAAACAGAGTGAAGTTCAAGTAGACATGTTGAGAAGTCCAAGTTCTTCACGCGGTGCATTTTCGAAGAATCTGTTTTGTGATAAAGGTAGAACGCATGATCTCGCTGTTTTTAAAATTACTTGAAAACGGCTAGGAATCAGAGAAAACCATCAACATGAAAAAGTTTCACATTTTCCGTAGCTTTTCAACGGTATATTATTTTGCCCCATTCCGATAATGTTTGTAGAAATTACAGCCAAAATACATTTGTAGCCAGTTTCAAAATTGACTAAAAATCATAAGGAATTGTTAGAAACAATTTATACCAACAAAATTGTATTTCCTCAAGCTTTCCAACTCCATATCATTTGTTGCATTCAGACGTACTGTTAAAACATTAGCTCGAACATACGAACTCGGTTGAACTTGTACCATTTTCTAAATTACTCTTAAATTGTTCAAATTTAGAAAACAAATTCAACATGAAAAAGTAGCGCATTTTCATAAGCTTTCCAACACCATATCATTTGCCTCAATTGGATTAGCCGTTTAGAAACGACATCGAAAATACAAACTCGGTTGTTCGGTTTGCAAAATTTTACGATTTTCCAAATTACTCTGTAACCATAGGGAATTAGAGAAATTTTCAACATGTGGAAGGAGTGTTTTTGCGGCAGCTTTCCAACGCCATATTATTTGCCTCATTCCGATAAACGGTTTAGAAATACGATCGAAAATACGATTCACGTTTTTTGTATGAAGAAAAAACGGTTTTCAAAACTGCTCTTAAACCGCTTACATTTTGCCAAAAATTTAACTTGGGTCATGATACTCGTGTCCATAGCTTTCCAACAGTATATCGCAAGCCCCATTTGGGTAATGTTTGCGAAAGTTCAACCTAGCACTAGGGGAAGTTCAACGTACTACTGCCAGGGCAGGTCAGGTTGTGATCAGAATAATATTCTCTTCCCATGATCAGAGTAGTGTTTATATATATATATATATATATACATATATATAGGTCCGCTAAACTAAGCCTGCGCGCAGGATAATCTTAGCGTACGGTCCGGCCAACTGTGCGAGCACGCCTAATTAGCGCGACTCAACCAACCTCTCCGCTCGTCACTCTCCCACTCCCAAAGATCGCTTAATCAATCGTAATAATTGATCATAATGTAGTAAAAACAAAATCAGATGTGTTGCCCTTCATAGTAATATAAATTATTCTATTACCATCGTAGTGTAATAAGTTTACGATGCTACGTTCGAACCACAACCAATTCACTGGTCGGTAATGCAAATTATTTTGTTACCATATCCTAAACCAATTTTACTACCAAAATTTAGGGAGTGTAGGTGGTAACGCAAATTCTATTTACCATATCCTCAACCCATTTTACTACCAACAATTATAGAGCGTAGTTGGTAACACAAGTAATTGTTTTATCATATCCCCAACCTGTTTTATTATAAACAATTAGGCAGCATAGTTGGTAATAAAAATTATTCTATTATCACATACTTAACCCGTCTTACTACCAACAATTAGAAAGCGTAGTCCCGCAAGAAAACAATTAGAAAGCATAGTTGGTAATGTAATTTACCCTATTACCATATCCTCAACCTGTTTTACTACCACCAATTAGGAAGTGTAGTTGCGGGACGTAGGTGTGCCTGTGGGATGGTAATGAAATAAATTGCATTACTATTTCTGCAGTTAGTTTTACCCTCATTCTTTAACGGGAGAGGAGACCTATTCGTGCGGAGCGACCGCGCCTAATTAGGACCAGCGCGCGGGATAAAGAATTCTACACTCTCGCTCAGCTTAGCGCTATATCTGATGCATGTCTTCTCTTTTTTCATCTAGAACTTATGCATCTACATTAGAAGTACTCCTAGTTTCTGTATCATTGAACTTACTGTGTAACAAGTTGATATTTTTTTCAACAACAGTCTTTTACTCGTTTGAACTGACGCAACTACACGACATGTACTATTAGAAATAACAACAAACAACTTGCAGTGGTAGCTGAACCTTATATAAAGTGTAGTAGCTACTTGGACTGATGCATAAGTGTATGTTTTTTGACTAGAACTGAAGCTAGTATATTAGAGGTACTGACAGTAACCTTGACATCTAAATCGTGCATAAAGTGGCAGGGGTGTAATGAACTAATGCAAGCATTTGCAATTACTATCAGCTTCTGCATCATAGGAAAATGTGTCACTGATGCAGCACATATGTAGTACTAATGAATCAAATAGTGTAACATGTAGGCAGGGCATAGTGTGTGCAATTTTTAAATTGAATCTTTTGCATAGCAAGAACTGATGAACTGACACAGACGTGGTATTTTTCTTCAGGCAAACCCAGATCTAAAAACATTCTTTGAACTGATCGTTTGTGCTTCAGTAGCAATCAGGCAGATTAAATTTTGAGGAAAATTAGTGTGGGAAGGAGACATCACCTGCAGTGGCATGTTCTTGGATCTGACGTGTTCTTCTTCCTCTCGTTCGCGGCGTACTGGCATAATCTTGGAAGGCGGCGCCATTGATGCAGGCAAGGAGCTTGGGGAGACGATGGCGCTCCTGCTTGTGGTGGAGCTCCGGCGACGAGGTCCGGAGAGGCAGCGACTGGTGGCGGAGATCACGGATCCGTCGAAGGAGCTCCTGCAAGGGGGGAGGCTGGTGGCGGAGATCATGGATCCGTCGAAGGAGCTTCGGCGAGGGGGGGCGGGGATCATGGCACCGTCGAAGGAGCTCCGGCGAGGGGGGAGGTGAGGATCACAGCCCCGGTGAGGCCTTGTTTGGCACACCGGGATCAAAGGGGTTTTTAGTGGATTTTCCCCGTTGGGCTTAAAATCCCCTAAAAGCCCAAGAGTACCGTTTGGCGCACTTGGCTTCAACCGGGTCAGCCTCGAATATCCCACGGGGCTTCCAGCATCGAGGGGTACCTCGCGGCTCGCACGCCTGATGCGAAAGAGAGACAAGACGCGGCCGCGGTCACAAGAGACGGCGAGAACTGCGCGAGCCGCCGTCGCCGCTAACGCCGTCGGATGCCTGCTTCCTCTTCTTCCTAGGGAAAGTTGGCCTTCTCCCCCGAGGTACACCCCCCCCCCCCCCCCCCCCCCCCTCCATATTCGTCTAGGGTTTCTCAATATGGCCGTCGGCGTCCGCCATTCGCCTCGTCCTCCCCGGCGAGCTTGCCAAGCACACCATCCCCGAGAGCTACCACCAGCTCCTCTCCCCTTTCCAGCACAACCGCTGTGAGAGACCCTCCCTGTTGTTCCTCTGCCTGCTTCCCCATAACATTCCACCTCCCCCTATTTGAAGTTAGTTGCTGCAAGATCTGGACTACTATTCAAGACAACTCCAACCCTTTTTTGATGTCATTTATCTATGCCTTAAAATTATACATGTAGATGCTCAAGTAGGATCTCTACCTTTCTGTACTGATTTTATACTCCATAGTAAAAAAAATCCCATTATTATTAGCATATAGTACATATCTGATAACAAAGTAACAAAATACAGCCAACCATTTTGTATTAGATATTGACAATTGGATGTAGTGCAGAAATGTGAGTAGAGAATCATTTTGCTGCACATAAGTTTCATTGGTATAACATCAATCTGATTAATTTTGGCACTATGTGCTAAAAATATATCTACATTGTCCTGTGTTAGATGTTGATGAAATTCAAAACTGGTCGAAGTTAACTGTTACTGGTGTGATTTGCTAAGATGAGTAAAATACATGCAGACAAGAGCTAGAAATCAATTTCTCATCTGAGATGACTAGTTGTAGTATATTTATGTGGTTGCTAACTGAGCATATGCATGCACATGTCTGAACTGAGAATATAATTAAGCTCTTATTCCTGATTAGCTTAGAACAAACATTTATGATGCTCTTTGTTATAATGTAATAGCGAGCTCTTTGTTATCTTACATGTTCATCAAACTTCAAGAAGAGAGTGCGGTCATGTGGCTTCGGAGCGAAATGGATGAGTTGCCTACCTAGAAGAGGTATTTTGATCTGGTTCATAATGTTCTTGCTTGCTTGGTCTTGTTCTTAAGCTCATATTCCTGATTAGCTAGAAATCAATTTCTCATCTCCGAACTGAGAATATACATAAGCTCCTATTCCTGATTAGCTTGGAACAAACATGTTTTTCTTGTGAATGAATGCTTTGTATGCATACTAATTTGAATAAAGGGCAAATAGTAGGAAGAAACTAAACCATAATGTTGGGCAATCAGCAAGAAAGTAATTGTAGTGTTTTTGTTAGAGAAATAGATACACTTTGGTACTGAACAATCATACTAAATCAAAATTTGTAGTTGTATATATGATCTGTACATATAAATTTTTAGTTTTGAGATGTACATAGATATGATCTGTACATATATATGATCCGCAGTGTATATGCAAAGAGTTTCTGTCAACCTTCTGTAGTGTATATATGGTATGTACGTATAAATTTTTAGTTGTGAGTTTCCAGTGCTAGTACTCGATGTGAGATATCTATGTGACCTGATGCTAGAGCTTGCTTTTCTCTGTTTGCATCAAGTTAAATCTGGCTCAAGTACATCACATATAAATTTTGTTATACTTTTTGACAAAGGAGAGTGAGTCCATCTGTTTTAGATCATGAAGTATAAGAAACGGGCTCCATGCCATATTTCCCCCCTGTTACTTTTCTTTCTTCAGAAAGTATTTGAAGTACTCTTGTAGCTGTGAATTGTTTGACTGGTATGTCTAATGTTTTGATTGAGTTGCTACTTTCAGGGATGCGATGGAACTGAAGTGATGCATGCCTGTCGTTGCGAAACTGAAACTATGCTGGGAAGCAGAAACCGAATTTAAGTGATGTTTGTGTTGCACCCTAGGTGTCGTTGGTACATGCTGATGCATGCCTGTGTTTGACATATGATGTTTAAACTATGATCTGATCGTGTTGTATGGCCTTTGATGTTCTTAGTTTAGATGCCATTGATCTTAAAGATTATGATTTGTTGCTTTTAGTAGTACTTGATGATATGGCCACTGATGCTTCAGCCTGTTCAATAGTAAAGATCGGATTTTTACCAGTGTGTTGTTGAAGTTCATGTTTAAAATGGACCAAATTTGTCCCTACATGCCAAACACTCATATATGGATAGATGGGGAAGGGGCTTGGGAGGCGGAAGTGGATTTGAGGGGATTTGGTGCGGGGAGGGGTTCACCAAATCCCCAATAATCCCCAGCCCCATTGGGGCTTGAAAACCCTTCCTGCCTAACAAGGCATGAGGCCTTGTTTGGCACACTGCGATCACAGGGTTTTTTAGTGGATTTCCCCGTCAGGCTTAAAGCCCCTAAAAGCCCAAGAGTGCCGTTTGGCACACTGGGTTTCAACTGGGTCAGCCCCGAATATCCCATCCGTTCCTCCGCGGTCCACGAGGCTTTCCAGCATCGAGGGGTACCTCGCGGCTCGCACGCCTCATGCGGAAGAGAGACGAGACACGGCCATGGGTTCCGTAGTGTGGGTCCAGTCTACTACCTCCGCAGAGTGTTTATTAAATCTATCGATAGCCGCATCCTCAGTTACGGACACAGCTCGTAAGTAGATCACACCATGGATCAACATGATTAAGTAATCTTGCACACTAAACTTATATGCTTGGCACTGATTATGTGACGGGATTTGTGAGACCATGAAGATGGTCGTTATCGTCGGAACCAAAGTGTTGGTTCGTCTGTGATCCGGGAGTGATCACCGTATGATGATCTTGGTTACGAGGTAACCCGTTTGGTAAGAGAGTCCGAGGGACTCGGTGCACAAGTTTTATTCACTACATTAGTAGTATGTTATTGCATTCCATTTAAATTGATTAATTGTCATGATATTGTTTGCCATTATGCTTATGCTTGTTGTGAGCTTGCAAGTACATTCAATGTACTGACCTGGCGTGTCATGCCAGATTTCAGGAAAGTCTTACCGGATCGAAGTGCTTCCCGTGTCTAGATCGTGTCCACATCGGTGTCCCTGTGCTATGGAGTTCCGCTTCGTCGTCGTTCCGCTGTCGCGTAGTTATCGTGATCGAGGCCCCTTCATGTTCATTAAATAATGTACATATTGTTCAGCCGCACCGTGTGTGCTGCTTGGCCTCGCTACTTGATGTAATATTGAACCTATGTTTCTGCTAGCATCAATAAAGTGGTTGTTTTTTGTACCAAGTTGTTGTGTGTTGCCAGAAGACTTGATCTCTAGGCTGGCAATGCAAGGTAAACTGGTTGCTCTAAGCTGGGGTGCTACAAGCTTCCCGAGGAGGTTCAAGCTTTGGCTCCTGGTGCATAGAACAAATGGTTATCATTTGCATAGTGAATGGGATACTTGTGTGATTTATGTCTTGAAAGCATTGTAGGCTTTGTATGTAGTGTTTGGGTGTCTTGTCAACTATGTAATAACCGGTATACTTTGTGATGTTTTTAAGTGTGGCACAACGTTTTACAAACTTTTTTCCATGATGAGAATGTGGTTGAACAGCTGTTTCACTTGTGTATGTTTTATCGGGAATTTGTTTTGGTTAAGTTTTATTTTTGCACTGAAGTCTTATATACTAGTTGAACTAAAACACTTTTTTCCAAGTGCATTACGAGTTGTTGCTGAAAAGGTGACATTTATTTTATTTTCATCGGTCCCAACCTAAGTTGGACCTTTATAGTTTATGTACCCTCTTTTCTTGTACTTATGGTATAGTTCTGTGAGTACCAAATTGTAATTTCATACAACATAAGGCTTTTAAAATTTGGTGTCACAATAGTATTTGTGGATCTAGCATGAGTGGAGTGATGCTTCCTTGTATAAGAAATTTAGCAAAATTGAGAGCCAAATATTTGTTTGAACTTCTTGCATTCTAGTAGTTCAACTTCATAGTAAAAGTTAAAGCACTGGTTAAATTAGCTACATTTAACAGATAGCCCTATTAAGTTCATAATTATTTTTGTAGCATATATAGTTGAACTTCAAAGTATATTTGTTTTTGTAGCATATTTTTAATCCTTTTATCTGTGCTGAAGAGGTAAATTTATTTTATTTTTGTATTTGAATTTAGAATTATTTTGCGTGCAAACATGTATTTGAGCGTTTCTATATTAAGTTTTCGAACTTTTTTGTACTAGTTTATATTTTCTTTGGCACGCGCTCTGGTTTATTCAGCGGGCCTTATGGGGTGGGGCGAGGAGAGTTTGGAGAGGAGGGAGTAGTAGTCGTATTGGGCCCTTTTTTTGCCCAAATAGCCCGTGCACATGACTGTGGACTGCTGGCTATGCAAGTGCTCTAAGTTTAGTCCCACCTCGCTAGCCGAGGGGGCTCTCGACCGGTTTATAAGCATTGTTGTTCCTTGCCTGTTGAACTCCTCTATATACTAACCTGGGCGCTTATACACGGCGCTCGCTCTCTATTCCATGACCTGTTGGCCCTTGACGGCTGGCCCGCATAGTCTCGATTACTATGGATTCGCCAATGGTTCCGTCATGGGCTTGAGTCCAAGTGTATCCTCCTGTGCATGGTTGGCCTGTCCATGGGTGGTCATCATTTTTTTGGTTGTTTGAAACTAGTACCTCACTGGTTAATGTGGACTGATGCTTCTGTTGTTTGTTCTTGTGATTTTTTGTCCTTGATTGAACTGTAATCTTTTTGATTGAGTCTTGGCCTTCTTTTTCAAGGCATTATTTGGTATCATCATAGCACTTACCATATAAACTAAGTTGTACTGAGATTTCAATTGTACTAGCACCATGATCATTTTGTTTTGTATTGTTTGAAACTAGTACCTCATTGGTCAATTTGGACTGGTGCTTCTGTTGTGGTTCTTGTGTTTTTTCTCCTTGGTCGAACTGACATCTTTTTGATTTAGTTTTGGCCTTCTTTTTTCTAGGCTGTGGTTATTCTCAAGGCATTATTTGGTATCATCATAGTACTTGTCGTATAAACTAGGTTGTACTGAGATTTCAATTGTACTAGCACTATTATTCTTAGTGTGTCACTGTTTTAGGGAATGCGAACTGACACTTCCCGTTCCTTTTTATTTTTGTAGAATGGATGTACTATGTGTTCAAGTGTACCAGTACTTTCACACCTAGTATGCTAGTGACTATGAAATACGTACTGATGGTTCTTGGTTTTTCCTGTTGTAGTACTTAGTAATTTTCTAATGACTATAAGCATGATGCTATTAGTACTGAATGTTGTCCTCGGCTGCAACTTAGTATTTTTAGTGTTCTTCTGAAACTAAAAACTAATTTTTAGTGTGATAGTACTACAATATAGGACAAAGTTGTACTGAGCGTCCAAGGCTACTATTTGTTATTGTTTTTAGTCTGCCACTATTTTGTGAAAATATCCATCTGTGATTTGTTGCTCCATGACTAGTGTTGCATAGCAGCCACAAAGTTTCATTCACAACTTACTTCAACTTCAAATGATGGATAAACAAAATAGAAAGCTATCAAACTTGTTCAATGACACAAGCGAACGATGTACTTGATTACATAAGCAAACTTGTTCAACCCTGACACACATGGCATAAGAAAGCTGGCTCAACCTAACAAAAGCAAACTACAAATTTGAAACAACAAGTTAAAGGACAAGCATAAGCGCAAGCAACACGAAGGCAGACTTTGATGTCTCTTCATATCGCGTAGTGGCAGTGGTAGTATGGGTCAGCCTCCTCCTCTTTTGAAATTTCCCAACCTGTTATGATGTTGTCAATTATCTTCCATGACTTGTATGTGGCGTACACATCTATTCCTGTGTACTCGATGAGCTTGTATGGGAGCGGGCTGATCCCCCACAGTTTGTGGTCTTCCTCCTTATCTATCTTCTTCTTCATGCTTTTGTAGAATGGGTGGATGACACTGGCTGCAACATCAGCCAAGGAGTCGTACTCTTTTCCGATGCGTAGAACTCTCCAGTTGCGCTGAATGTCGGTGAAGTTCTTGGGGTTGATCTCCAAACCAGACATCTTCAACTTCTCTTTTGTCACCTTCAATGCTGAAATCGGCAAATGTGTACAATTTCTGCTCCTGCAGGAATTCTTTGAGGCACTTGGGCCTGCAAGGGGGAGACACATATTGAAGATTAGTGTTCTTTTTTGAAGATTTAATCCTTCTGTTTTTTGGTTTACAAGTGATAATCCATGAGGTAGATGCTTATATAGTATAAGTCATGGATGAATGTAGTTCAGAAACTAGTACACAAAGTTTTGAAATTAAATTCAAGTACATCATGTTATTTTTCTTTTTTGGTATCTTCAGTGCTTCACCAAATGCTTCACCAATTTCAAGAACCTATAACCAGAGTAAATGATCTATGTGCTGCTTACTTCAATTTTAGTTTTCTTTTTGTTGAATAAAAGACCTATACCAGTGCTTGACCAAATTCTTACTTTACTTTTTGCTGCTGAAAATAACATCAGACCAGGTTCAGAAAATACTTCTGTACATCAAGTTTAGAAACATCTTTTAATAGATCAACTATATAAACTACACTAGTGCATCAAGATTAGAAACTATGCTAGTACATCAAGTTCAGAAATTAATCTGGTGAAACAATTTCAGATGCTAATCCAGTGCATCAGTTTCAAATTATATTATAGCGCATCTACTTGAGAAACATGTACTCGTGCATCCAGTTCACAAACTACAGTAGTTCATCTAGTTGGGAAACAAGTTTAATGAAATTTTTAGGGAGTAGTACTAATAAAACATATGAATGAAGAGTAGTATGGATCACCATTTTGTGGCTGCTGCAATGTGGTACACCAAGCAGAGTTCCTCCACGCATAACTGCAGGACTGCTGCCATCTGGGGAGGTTCATCTTTTTTGGTAAACTCCACATCAACTCCGATGAAGCTAGGATACAAGCCGTCGCGCTTCATCCTGAGCCTGCTCATCATCTCGTCAGCCTTGTCTGGTTCACTGGTGCAGACAATCTCCAGTGTCTCCTTGCCGTGGAGCTCAACCCCTGTGTGGGTTCGGGTGTACTCGCGCTTCTTGTCGGGGACATGAACATCGTCGAGGTTGCTGCTCTGGTCGGACGTCTCGCCACGATGACGCTTGGCAGATGGTTCCTCTGCCATTGCCCTCCTGGCGACTGTGGGCTCGGAACAGAGATGTTTGTGGGTTGTTTGTAGTGGAGATCGAAGCGGCAATGGTGGTTTTTAGAGATGTGGCAGGGATGGAGTCGATTTGGGGCTTTTGGAGGGCGTGGTTTGGGACGTGGGGGAGGCGGTTCTTCCCGGTCATGGGGGTACTGGTCGTGGGGTCACCATTGTAGTCCGTCGTGGCAACCGCCCAGTGGGTGGCGCGGGTGGTGGCCTGGAAGAACCAACCGTCCAAGCCAAGGGTTTTTTACTGTCGCACTGATCCGTCTTGTTAAGCTATACTTATCAGGTGTTTATCCCACTTGCATGTCTCAGGGTCAGTGATGATGGCATTTTGTATTGTTTAAGTGACATATACTTTGTTATGTTTTTAGTGTGGAGGATAAGTCTTATTTTTGCACTGTAGTCTTATACACTAGTTGATATCAAAACTTTTTTTACTGCACTGTGAGCTATTCCTCAAAACTAGGACTTATTTTATTTTCATCTGTCCCAACCTAAGTTAGGCCTTTATAGTTTTTGTACTCTCTTTTTAGTGTACTTATGGTTTAGTGCTGTGGGTACTGAATTGTAATTTCATATAGCGTAAGGTTTTGAAAATTGGTGTCACAATGGTGTGTGGATGTAAGGTGAGTGGCCTGACCCTTCCTGGTTTTGTAGTACTGATGTCGTATGTATGTTTGAACTGAGTTTTTTTGGGATGTAGATTATTTACGACGAAATCGTTAGTTGAGCTCTAGTCAGATTTTATATAAATAAGAAATTTAGCATAATTGACAAACAATATCTATTTGAACTTCTTGCATTTTAGTAGTTGAACTTGAAAGTAATATTTAATTCGCTGGTTTAAATTATGTACATTTAACATATAGCCTATTAAGTTCTCCACTTTTCAAAGTTTTGTTGTTTTTATATCATATTTTTTCCATTTTTATCATCTATGGTGCAGAGCTAAAATTATTTTTATTTTTGTATTTAAAGTTATTTCCTGCGAACAAGTATTTGAACTTTTTTATTTCCAGTTTTCGAACATTTTTTTTGTAGTTTATATTTCTTTGCCTCGCGCTCTGCTTTATTCAATTGGCCTTATGGGTGGGGTGTTTGGAGAAGATGGAGGCTATTGGGCCCTTTTTGGCCCAAATGGCCCGCGCGGGCGATTTGAGGACTGTTGGATGTGCGTGTGCTCTGGGTTTAGTCCCACCTCGCTAAGCGAGGGGGCTCTCGACCTGTTTATAAGCGCTGTCGAGTCTTACTGGTCGAACTCCTCTGGATACTTACCTGAGCACTTATACACGACGCTCGCTCCCTCTCATGACCCGTGTGCCCTGGTTGGTTGGCCCTGTGTTGTGCCGATTACTAGGGATTCGCCAACGGTTCCGTCGTGGGCTCGAGTTCAAGTATCTAGCTGTGTCAGGGCTTGCCTGTCTTCGGGCTGTCAATTTTTAATTTTTTTTGGGTTTGAATCTAATACTTGACTCCACCAGTAATGTGGACTGATACTTTTTGTTGTAGTTCTTGTGAGTTTTGTGGAAGTGTTATCTTTCCATTGAGTTTTTGCCTTCTTTTTGTGTTTGTTTTTGTGATTATTCTCAAGGGTCTTCTGGTATCATTTTTAGCACTATAGTACTTGCATGTAAACTAAGTTGTACTGAGAGTTCATTCATAGTAGCACTTATGTGCTTAGTCTGACATTTATTTCTTTGAGGGATTGCGAACTAATGCTTCTTTGTACTTTTTATTGTAGTAAATATGTACTATCCGTTCAAGTGTACTAGTACTATCATTCTTAGTCTGCAAGTGACCAATATAAGTGTGTGCTGATGCTTCTTAACTTTTTCAGTTGTAGTACTTGTTAATTTTCTAGCAGCTACATATGGATGAGAACAGTACATGAAGTACTAAGATTTTTTGCTTCAACTTTTGAAGCGTTGTTAAGCAACTCAAATTGTACTGATTGTTTTCAAATACTGATCTACAATAAGAGTTTAAATTTTCTTTAACAAATTTTTGCTGAGTTACTGGTCGATAGTAGTGTTGACGTTACATAAATCCAGATCAATTTTTTCAAATATATTTGTGACTGCATTCAAAAGGTTTATCAAATGGTTTATGTAATAATGTCACTGGTCCAGCGGGCACAAATCACAAATTATATCTTAACTATAGTACTGATCGAGAAATCGATGATAAAGCTAAATAAGTTTTGGTAACGACAGTGTTTCTGATATGATTCCTCATTGTGTACCGAGGCAACCAAGAGTACAAGCTTATTTTTGAGTTGATGCAGCAGCATAACCACTATGGATTCTTCAATCTTGAGCTCCTTCTAACTGGCCCCGAATGTTGTCCCTTGTTGGCGTCCTTTCCTGCTTGAGCCTTGGCAGCTTCATCGTCAGTTTCATTTTCCTCGTCCCCAATACTGTCATCTTCATTGTCTTCATCTGATTGGTCGCCATTCTTGTCAAACTCTTCTTCCTCATCCTCTTCTTTTGATTTCTTGGAACTTTGGACCTTGCCCTATTTCTGTTCAGCGCCACTGACCTCCTTGCCCACTTTGCATGTGCGGGCATTATGTCCGTCGGTCCCCCCACACTTGTTGCAAGTGTAGCTGTTACGTGAGTCGTCTCCATTGGTAGAAACCTGGGCGGCTCCAATCTACTTCTACAGCTTTTGCTTGTTGATAGTGGCATATGTGTGCTATGGGCATGTGTGGTAATTATGATTGGTCACCATGTTGCCGAATCCGCATGCCCTTATCCCGAGAGGTTTGCCATCCGGGCCGAATTCCACGCGTCTGATGGGGCGTGGCGGCTTTTTGGCTGCTGCTTTTGCTGCTTTCGCTGCTTGCGTCTTATTATCCCCCCCCTTGTGTTTGAGAATATGGGTGGTTTAATTACCCTTTCCTGCTGCTGCTGGTAGGATGTCCTGTTTTCATGTCGTTCGCCTACAGCACCGTCAAGCTCATGATCTTGCACGTGAGCATGTTGTTGCTCTTGAGTGTGCACATGGGCAAGCTCTGGTTGCTGTTGCTCCTCTTCCTCGTTGTCGTATGGGTCAATAGCTCCCAGATGGTTCATCTCAGATAAGATTGTAGCAATATCCTGCTCAATGGCTTCGTTGTCCGCGACATTGTCATTTTCAGCAGAATGCATGGCGTCGAGTTCTTGGTCAAGTCTTTCCATGATGACATGTGACCTCGCCATTTTCTCATGGCTTCTCAAGCTTTTTCTGTGCACCCACATGTTCAGCTACAGCGGTGCGCTTTCAATGCCGTATTGGGAGGCCTTGTTTGACGCTACTGTCCTCAAGTCATTTCTGTTGAATGTTGGCTGGATGTTCGGGTGTTTGGTGTATCTCCTGAGGATGTATTTCTCTGGAACACGGTCAGCCTTAATTATATGCATCATGCATAGGACATGCAGGCAGAAAATACCTATTTTTTGAAAGAGGTGCATGTTTTCTGTCATTTCATTCGAACAAAAACTTTGCAAAAATAAGTACTACAGTATGTAACATCTTTTTTAGACCTCGCCTTTGTGGTCCCACAGCTTGCACTTGCAGTCAAATATTTCTCCCATGGGGTCTGCAACCACCTGGAACGCGTGCTGAGACCACGCAAACAGTTTTTGTGGTTTGTTGTAGTGCACAAGGTACTTTCTGGGCTCTTCCGTCTCTGTCACCGTGAAGAGGGTGCTTAGTTTTAGCCTTTTTCTGATCTCGCTGTACACAGCTCATGAGTAAAGCTTTGCCATCTGATTGTCAAACCCATAGAAGGTCAGCGTGTTTTGTTCCTTCTGTGCAAGCAAGAGTCATGAACAAATTATTAATTTTCTCACAGCAAAAACTTGTCTAACTAAGAAAGATTTACTTTAGTAAGCACGTTATTTTGTCTTACGACAGGTGATAGAGCTATACCCGGTTACCTATTGTCTCCTAGTTCTCTGTCTGCCTCCTGGTTTTGACGCAGGAGTTTACTTGGCTGACGAACCGGTGCAGGTTTTGTCTCTCACTTATGAAGTTCTTCTTGAGCACATAGTTCATGCTCTCACTCCTTTGTGTGGACGTCATTTTGGCACAGAAAATTTCTTTGAAGTAAGATGATATCTATTTCTCGTGCTCGTTCCACATTGCCACCGTTGTGGCATCATCATGGAGGTTGTACTTATCTATGAGTGCTTTCCAGGCAGCCTCAAACTCAGTTGGCATGAGGGGCTAGTTGAGGATTGCTGTGAATTCATCGTTAAACTCTTCGTGGAGGTTGTATAGGTATGCGAGGTGTTCCCTGTACTTCTTCATAATGTGCCAGCGGCATAGCTTATGTACTGTGTCCCCGAAAGCATCTGGGATCGCCAAAGCCATTGCCGGGCACTGGTCTGGTAATGAGAAAAGAGACGTGGAGTGGTCAGCGGATGGTAGTGCATATATACAAATAGAACCGACACAATAATTTTACTATGTTATTTTCCTTTGGGGGTGGCGTTTGTACCTGTGAGGATGCATGAAGGAGCCTTCCCTCTCATGCACCTTCAAAATGCTTTTGAACAACCATGTGAATGAATCTGCATCCTCATCTATTATCAGGGCGAAAGCAAAGAATATAGTCTGTAAGTGGTTGTTAGTACCCACAAACACCCCAAGTGGCATATGGTACTTGTTGGTCTTATATGTGGTTTCAAACGTTACGCAGTCACCAAAGTCTTGATATGCCCCTCGGCAGCCTGCGTTCGCCCAGAATATGTTCTTCACTCTGTCGGACTCATCAAGTTGTATGTCGCAGAAGAATTCCTTGTTTATCGCTTTCATCTCCCTAAATAAGTTGACAGTGTTTAGGACATCGTCCACATCATCCATCCTTGAATTCTTTGCTTTCTTGCATATTAAAAGTGAACAGTCATTCAAAAATGCATGTTGAACTGGCATTAGGTCATGTGTTGCGTAATATGTTTGTACTGACAGAGGAAAAAAGATGGAGGGGGTTTATGGGAGGAGAACAAGTTTGTACTTACATGTTAATCAGGTCTTTGGCATTCATTTCGGGGAAGTAGCTACCGGGGTCATCACCGCGCAGTATGCTCATGATTTACGCGTGTTCAGTGCCTTTGAACCACGGGTACTTGATGTACTCCAAGATTGTTTTGTCAAAGTTTTTGTGGGAGTGCAAGAAGACAAGCATTTGGGGGAGAGATGTAGCCTGTGGTTGTGTTCCCAGATTATCTCTTTTACGACAAGTGTTCCATCATTTTCCCTCTTCAGCCTCATTTTAGCCCCGCAATTAGTCCTGGCTGTGGTCTTGTTCCGCTATCTATTTGCTTCTGACACCTTCAATTCATAGACTCCATAGCACGTGCAATAAAGGTAGACTTGGTGTTAACCTTGGAGTCTTCTCTGACAGCAAAACCCGCGTGCTTTGCATAGACGTTGTAGAAGTTCTTTGCTTCTTTGAAAGTTTCAAAGGGCATCTCTAGCCTTGGCAGAACGTAAGCTTCAATGTTAGGTGGCTGCACACAACAGTGAGCAAACAAAAACACAGTGATGAAAATGTTAGATGGGGTGGTCACAGTACTAGGGTATGGACTGTGGTTGTATGTTTTTTCTGAATGGATACTTACATGTGCATAGCTCCGCGCTACATCCGGTGTTTGCTGTTCACCCTGGTGTATGGGCGCGGGTGGTGTCACCCTCGGCACATGCAGCAATGTTGATGAAGCTCTCCGTCTCTCATTGTACGGTCGTCTTCCCTGAGATTCACTAGCAGGTTGCTCCTATCTATATGGCTCATATCTTCTACTTTGCACCCTGCTAGAGTGGCAAACATTCCTGTCTCTTTGGCCTCGTCTTCCCGTCGCAACCGCTTTTGTAGCACAGATGATTGATGTTGATGGAGTGACGGGTGGAAGCCTGAGTGTCCTTGCCTTTCTGCTTGCGCTAGGAAAGGAAAATATTTGTTGTTGGGGACATTGTTGACCTTGTTGCACCCCAGCAGTGGCAAAGCTTGTATTCCTAGATATCGGTGTCTGCTGCATAGAAGAACCAGTCCGTGCTTCTCATGATTCTGGTGTAGCTTGAAATCTGCATGTATTGTTGAAGTATCCAGGTGCTATTTCTGGTGTTACCCAGCCAGACGGTGCCTCATATCTTCTTGGCTCATCAAACCCTCCCTACGTGTGCCACCTTGCATGTTTCTGGAATGACATTCAATAGTTTTGGGATTAATCTTTTCTGCATTTTCTCATATACATGATATGGGTAACATGTCATGCACTGAAGGTAATGTACAAGTTGAACTTGCATCGCTAGGCGTTATTAAACTTTGTTGTCTATTTTGTATCTGATATAGTTTCAGTCGAACTGGTGAATGGACATGTTCAGCACTGATGCATCTGTTATGCATAGGTTTTTTAATCTTTTTTCCTATAACTGATGCATAAACATTTGGTGCACTGCTTGTAAACTGAACATTGAACTTCGGAACAGTATGCATAGTTATATATATATATATATATATATATATATATATATATATATATATAATAGCACTATTCTAATCCTATGATTAGAATAGTTATTTGAATCACAACTTCCTATAAAGGCCCGGCAGGGTTCCTCCGAAAATCGCTGAAACAAAAAGAAAAGGCCGATTCTAAAACTACCACCCCATCCCCGATCCCCGATCCCCTGCACCACCCAGGCACCCACCCCCAACTGGCGAGGCGCCACCATCCCGCCCCTAACCGGAGACGCCCTCGTGGCCCCGCCACCGCCCGTCGCCAACACCACCCCGCCACCGACCGTCGCCGCCGCCGCCCCGCCACCGACCGCTTCCGTCGTCGCCGCCCTGTCCCCAACAAGAGACGCCGTCGCCAGCTATCCAACTCGCCACCACCTCGGATCCAGCCACCACCGCCTGCCCCGCAAGCCGCCACCGAGGATCCGGTAACCACCGCTACCTTCGTGTGGCGCCGGCGAGGATCCGGTAACCACGACCATCGACGCGCGCGGATCCGCCTAGGGCCGGTGAGCCCCACTCTCCCAATCCCCTGTCCACACTCCCTACAGTGGCCTCTGCTTCGCAACACTATGTCTTCTCCGCACTAACGCCGCCAGTGGCTCAACGCCATCTTGTCCGGCCTCCTGGTCTCCACCGCCAGCCACCAGCGTCCTGTCGGCCCCAATCCACGTTGTTGCACCAGTCCTGCATGACGCTCGTCCTCCTGGGCTTTGTCTAGTGCAGCTTCGAGCGCCGAGGCGGCCCATGCACCGTCCAATACCGACCGTCGTGTAGTCCAACCTCGTCTCCGCGTGCAGTGCCTCCTCGCCTGCTCGCTCGTGTAGATCCTTCGCAGGACACCGGCTGCGTGCTACTCGGCTCTACACCGGCTGCGGGACACCACAAAGATTTTTTCTACACTGCCTCCCCTACCGATGACCTCTTCTGGCATTAGAAACGGTGAACCCTCTCCGGCTAAGTGCTCTCTCTCCCATAAAACAAGAAGTTTATGTAAAAATGTTGCAAAGGTTCAGGTGCACCAAAGAATATAGAAAAAATGTTTAACCGTATATGAGACTTGATGCTCTTCCTGTAGGTGCATATATATGAGTTCTCAGGTACATCAGACGTGCTCCTACATGTGGATGTGTTGCTCATGTGAAAATGTGCTAACTGGATTTAACAATCTTGATAAAACTGCAGGGGTGTGCATGTGTGTGTCTAATTTACAGGAAAATTTCTCATTTTCCCCTTTACAACCATTCGGATGTTCATAGACGTTGCATGAAGTTCTACAACAACTATACGCCAAAGTCCTACTACAGCTATGCACTTTTCTTCGCGGTGGTTTGCATTCCTTGCTGTTGCTGGATACTAGACATGTGTGCTTATGGGCTTGCTGGACGTGTGTTGGCTAGCGTCACGCTCTGGAGAGCAGAACAAAGTTGACCTTCCATGCCAAGAATTTAAATATGTTCTACTATTGTCATTCATCTACGGTAGTTCAAGTCCCACATGTATGGTTTTCGTTGGCTGAATCTACACAAGCGATGTTGGGTATTCTTGCTTTAATATTGCTAATTCCATGAATCCTTACTGAATCTTTATACTAAATCTGAAAGAAATATTGCCTGAAGCAAAACAAACACTTTCGGTTCAGAATTATGTATCCCTTGTTGCCCAACACACACAACTTGCTTCCCAAACCTGAATTTTCGATCAGACATATTCATAGCTCAATGTGGTTCTTTCCAAAAATAACAATTTGTCACTTGAAAAAATATATGAGTTGGGACACCGTTTGTGTACTGTAAAAACAAAAATAAAAAATGAACAAAAAGATGGTTGAGGAGAAGTTCATAATGCGTGTTGTGCGTTGTTCAAAATGTTCATTTTGGAACAAACACTAATATGGGAGAAGCTTATACTTCAATACTACGACTATTGCTTGCTTCCCTAGCAAAAAAAAACATTGCAAAATTTTGCATTGTTCCATAGAGGGCTTGGGGCGTACACCAACGACTTCATATGCTCGTTCAATTTTGGTAAAATTTCACACATCGCATCCTTCATGTATATTATCTACAGAACGATCATATGTGCATGCAAAAAACTATTCTTATATATCCTTGATGCGATTTTTTTTGGAAAAAGCAACAAAATCAACTCTTGGAAGTTAATATATAAAAAAGCAAAAACGACTTTAACAAAAATAAACAATTGAAAAGTTTACAAAAAAAACAACACAACTTTACAAAAACAAAATAACCAACCCCACCCCTCAATTAAAAAAATCAAACAAGAAGTTCAAATTGAAACGACGACGTGATTCGAAGTTTATTAAAAAAATTGTTTCTAAAAAACTAAAAACTAAGAAGTTCAAATTGAAATACCAAGAAAGTCCAAAATTTAAAAATACACAAGTTCACTATTAATCAAAAATAGATTTTTTTCATTTCCACAAAAAACCTTGAATTTCAAATTAAAAAAACAGAGTGGCTCGATGTTTATTTAAAAACTAGGATTTTTTCCATCACTAAAAGAAATAAAACTAAGAAGTCCAAAATAAAAAAGAGGATGAGGTCGATGGTTATACAAAATTCAGATTTCCTCATTATTAAAAAATGGGACAAGAAGTTCAAAAAAAAGTAGTAGTTTGATATTATATTTGAAAACTCGGATTTTTCTGGTTACTAAAGAATAAAACAAATAAGTTCAATTCAAAATAACGAAGAAATTCAATTGGAAAAAGCATAGCAGTTTGATATTTATTCAAATACTCAGTTTTTTCTGATTACTAAAGAAAAAAAAACAATAATTTCAATTCAAAGTAACGAAGAAGTTCAATGTTTCTAACAAAACTATAATTTTCACATTTCTAAAAAATACACAAAGAAGTTAAAGTAAGAAAGTTAGAGTGGTTCATTGTCTAACAAAAACTCTACTTTTTTCGTTACTAAAGCGAAATAGAGAGAAGTTCAAATTGATAGTAGCCAGAAGTTCATGTACTTCATGGTGTGCATTCCGTATGAGAAAAAAAAGGCAAAGTCTAATTTTTTGCTAGAAGTTCAAGTGGTCGGCCCGAGAAAATTCAAAAATTCTTGTGAGGGAGGTTGAACAAAAATACGTAATAGAAGTTTAAGGTGAAAACAGCGGGAAGTTCAACTACTGCATGGAATGCATTTCAGATAAGAATATAAAAATAGAAAACAAAAATCATAAAAAGGTTGGTTGCAAGAAGTTCACGTGCTCCTCCTAGCATAGTCAAAATTCATGTGTGAGACGATTGTCGTTCATTTACATGTTGAAAAAAAAGGCAAAAAACAACGTTGTATTGCCATTTTAAAAACTCCTCTCAAACCGCAACGAATTTGTAACACATGTTTACATGAAAAACTTACTGCTATTCATAAGCTTTCCATCGGGTATATTATGTGCTACATTTTGATGAACATTTTAAATTTTTCATGTATACCATTAAAAACACATTTTTATGTATTAAAAAAAATCTTATGTGTTGAAACAAGTTCATAGTGAAAACAACGAGAAGTTGAAGTACTCTAAGGAATGCATTTCAGGTGAGAATAAAAGTATAGAATAATAAAAGCTTAAAAGGTTTGTTGAAAGAACTTCAAGTGCTCTGTCCGAGGAAGTTCAAAAATTCTTGTGAGAGAGGTTCACCTTGTATTTCCATGTTCAAAAACACACACAATATTGTTTTTTTTCATTTTACAATATTTTTCTCAATCCACAAACAAGTTCAGTTATTATTTGGGAGTAATTTGATTTCAAAAAGAAAATAAAAAATTTAATTTGTAAAAATGGAAAAAGTTCATGTACTACATGTGTGTTCATGAGAAAAATGAATTAAAAGGCACGGTCCAATTTTGTTGTTGTTGTAAGTTCAAGTCCTCGGTCGGAGAAAGTTAAAAAAATTTATTATGAGAGAGGTTTGTACAAAAGGAATATCATTTGTGTAATACTGACGAATGGATGAGAAAATTGCAATTATAAATACATCACAGAAGTTCAACGTGAAAAAAGTAGGAAGTTTAACTACTACACTGAATGAATTTTAGATGAAAAACTTTTAACACCGTCGGGAGTATGAAAAAATGATCAACATAAGAAAGTTGCATATTTACAACAGCTTTTGATACGTCTCCGTCGTATCTATAATTTTTTATTGTTCCATGCCAATATTATACAACTTTCATATACTTTTGACAACTTTTTATACTATTTTTGGGGACTAACATATTGATCCACTGCCCAGTGCCAGTTCTTGTTTGTTGCATGTTTTTTGTTTCGCAGAAAATTCATATCAAATGGAGTCCAAACGGGACAAAAACTTATGGAGATTTTTTTTGGAATATATGTGACTTTTGCAAAAAAGAATCAACGCGAGACGATGCCTAAGGGGGCCAGGAAGTAGGGGGCGCGCCCCTGGGGGTGGGGCGCGCCCCTGGCCCTCGTGGCCACCCCGCAAGGTGGTTGGTGCCCTTCTTTCGACGCAAGAAAGCCAATATCCGGATAGAAATCGTGTTAAAATTTCAGCCCAATCGGAGTTACGGATCTCCGGGAATATAAGAAACGATGAAAGGCCAGAATCTGGAACGCAGAAACAGAGAGACAGATCCAATCTTGGAGGGGCTCTCGCCCCTCCGCCGCGATGGAGGCCATGTACCAGAGAGGAAACCCTTCTCCCATCTAGGGAGAAGGTCAATGAAGAAGAAGAAGAAGGGGGCCCTCTCCCCCTCTCTCCCGGTGGCGTTGGAACGCTGCCGGGGCCATCATCGTGTGACGGCGATCTACACCAACACCTCCGTCATCTTCACCAACATCTTCATCACCTTCCCCCATCTATCTACAGCGGTCCACTCTCCCGCAACCCGATGTACCCTCTACTTGAACATGGTGATTTATGCTTCATATTATTATCCAATGATGTGTTGCCATCCTATGATGTCTAAGTAGATTTTTGTTGTCCTATCGGTAATTGGTGAATTGATATGATTGGTTTAATTTTCTTGTGGTTATGTTGTTGTCCTTTGATGCCCATCATATGAGTACGCGCGTGGATCACACCATAGGGTTAGTTGTATGTTGATAGGACTATGTATTGGAGGGCAAGAATGACAGAAGCTTCAACCTAGCATAGAAATTGATGCATACGGGATTGAAGGGGGACCAATATATCTTAATGCTATGGTTGGGTTTTATCTTAATGAACGTTAGTAGTTGCGGATGCTTGCTAATAGTTCCAATCATAAGTGCATAGAATTCCAAGTCAGGGATGACATGCTAGCAGTGGCCTCTCCCACATAAAACTTGCTATAGATCTAGTAAAGTAGTCAATTGCTTAGGGACAATTTCGCAACTCCTACCACCACTTTTCCACGCTCGCTATACTAACTTTATTGCTTCTTTACCTAAAACAGCCCCTAGTTTTTATTTACGTGCTCTTTATATTCTTGCAAACCTATCCTGTTACACCTACAAAGTACTTCTAGTTTTATACTTGTTCTAGGTAAAGCGAACATCAAGCGTCCATAGAGTTGTGTCGGTGGTCGGTAAAACTTGAGGGAATATTTGTTCTACCTTTAGCTCCTCATTGGGTTTGACACTCTTACTTATCGAAAGAGGCTACAATTGATCCCGTATACTTGTGGGTTATCGAAAGAGGCTACACCAATGGTTGAAGAACCACTCAAAATCTATCACACTGCTGAAGCTTTTTACCTGGATCATCTTCGGTCCCATGTTCTCGTGCTGAAACCCCAACTAGCTTAGTTGAGGGAAAATCTTTAGATGAGCATGCTTGTTATGTGCGACACCGCTTATCTCAAAAAGGGAAACTTTGACTGGATCAAATTCATCATTTGCAATGCTATGCTTGGAATTTATGTGAAATATATGATTTTACTTGTTGTTCTGAAGACCCTAAGAAACACCTTCCCTACCAATGTGAGTTTAGTGATAATGGAATCTTATCTTCGTATGCTAAGGGTGTTTATAATTACTATGATGGTCAACAAGTTGAAAAATTTGTTGCTTTTAAGGGTGCTTATGAAATTGCTTCTTTGATTGGAAAGTATGATGCTACTCTTTACAAATCTGAAAATTTTGCCATACTTAAATATTGTTATGATAATTATGCTTCTGTTGCCTATGTCAAACCATATATTGAGGACTCCTCCGCTATCCAAGAAGAGACTGATATTTTGCAGGAGTCTATGGAAGAAGGAATTGATGAAACCGTGGGCTCACTGGATGAAAAAGATGATGAGGAGAGCGAAGAACAAAAGGAGGAAGAGCGGATTAGCTACCCATTCCCACCTTCTAATGATAGTAACTCTTCAACTCATACATTGTTTAATTTCCCTTCGTGCTTACCGAAGGATGATTGCTATGATGATTGTTATGATCCCATTGATTCTTTTGAAATATCCCTTTTTGATGATGCTCGCTATGCTTGTGGCCAAGATGTATGCTTATGGAGATGAACTTGCTATAGTTCCTTATGTTAAACATGAAATTGTTGCTATTGCACCCACGCATGATAGTCCTATTATCTTTTTGAATTCTCCCGACTACACTAGATCGGAGAAGTTTGCACTTATTAAGGATTATATTGATGGGTGGCCTTTTACCGTTGCACATGATAATTTTGATGAATATTATATGCATGTGCTTGATGCTCCTACTTGCAATTATTATGAGAGAGGAACTAAATCTTCGCCTCTCCATGTTTCCAATGTGATAAAATTGCAAGAAACTGTTTATACTATGCATTGGCCTTTACCGTTGCACATTGGCCTTTACTGTTTATACTCTTGCTTCACTTATATCCATTTAGAGAGATGACAGGAATTGGTCATTCACATGGTTAGTCATAAAATCCTACATAAAACTTGTAGATCACTGAATATGATATGTTTGATTTCTTGCAATAGTTTTGCGATATAAAGGTGGTGATATTAGAGTCGTGCTAGTTGAGTAATTGTGAAATTGAGAAATACTTGTGTTAAGGTTTGCAAGTCCCGTAGCATGCATGTATGGTAACTGTTGTGTGACAAATTTGAAGCATGAGGTGTTTCTTTGATTGCCTTCCTTATCAGTGGCGGTCGGGGAAGAGCGATTGTCTTTTCCTACCAATCTATCCCCCTAGGAGCATGCACATAATGCTTGGTTTTGATGACTTGTAGATTTTTGCAATAAGTACCCAAGGACCAAGGCCAAGCGTGTGCGGAAGCGACAACGGAAGAAGACGGAGACAACTCCCAGGACTCGGACATCCGGCCCTGGCCCGGACATCTAGCCCCTGAAGATGTCAACAACAACAACAACAGCCCTGCAGCCGAAGTGCTACAGGCCCCGGACATCCGGCGTCAGCCCCGGACATCCAGCGCCTCGTCAGCCCCGGACATCCAGCGCCTCGCCAACACCGGACATCCAGCCTCGCCCCCGAAAATCCGGACAAGTCAATCCAGATAGCACCACGACCAGCCCCGTTAGCCCGGACATCAAGTCTGCCAGCCCGGACATCTGGCTCCCCGTGAAGCCCCGGACATTCGGCCCTCCCTGCCTGCGTGCAGTTTTTCTGGGCCGAGGCCCATGTACCCCTTCGCCCCTTAGACTATATATACATTCCCTCCACCTATGTTTTAGGGTTAGCGTTGTGTTAGCTCATATGTGAGATAGAGCTTCGCTCATCCATCCGGATCTACTCCATTGTGAGGGACCATCACCTCTTCGGAGAAGATCCACCTTGGATTCAAGACCCCTTCATGGGAAGACCCCTCAAGACCTCCTCACGGAGAAGAACTAGTTACCACTTGTATCGTCCTTTGTTGGATTCATATCATGTATCTCTTTGTGTTTTGAGGATCTAGCATATGTGTGACCGAATCTTGTTGGTTTGAGTGATTCTCTCGTGTTTCCCCTTGTGTTCTTCGTGTTCCTCATTGGGATCCGCTCCTTTCGTGAAAGATCGGCCATCTAGGGTTCCACCCTACAACATCTTGGTATCATGAGCCACGTTGATCACGTATTTGGAGCCCCTACCCCTCTTTTTCTTGCTTGATTTTGTTGTGTTCTTCCCCAATTTCGAAAATCCCCACCAAAAATAGCCCCCAAATTTTTTTGTGATTTGTTCGTTTGATGAAGTTTGTTGATTTTGATCCATGGATTTGCTTGGTTTCGAGTGGATCTAGCATCTCACCAAGTTTCCCCACCTCCATCCACGAAATCCATCAAATTTTGCCCCCAAAATCATCAATTTTCACCCCCAATTCGAAAATTTCCACCCCAAACGAGATCTGGAATCGTCGGGTCGGACATTCGGGCCTCAGGCCGGACATCCGAGCCATCGGGCTGGACATCCGGGCCCCAAGCCGGACATACGGCTCCTGGAGCATAAAATCCGCACGGTTCTAGACATCAGCCCCAGGATATCCGACCCCCGACCCCGGATGTCCGACCCCAGGCATTTCAGCCTTCGGTGTTTCATTGTTTTGACCATAACTAATTCATCCGGAGTATGTTTTTGACGTTCTTTAGCTCGTTTTGAAGCTCGTGACATCCCCCATCCCATAAAAATACTACCATCATGTTTTGACTCCATCAATTTTTTGGAACTTTGGCATCTTTGCCTAGGGCTTCCACCATAACTTCCACAAAACCACCATAGCCTTCCACAACCAAACCCATATTCATCCCCTGTAACGCCCCGAGACCGATGTGCCAGGTGTCCTCCAGTTATTCGCTATTGTTACCTTGTCAATGCTTGCGTGTCATGCATCTCATATCATGTCATCATGTGCATCACATTTGCATACATGTTTGTCTCATGCATCCGAGCATTTTCCCCATTGTCCGTTTCTCAATTCGACACTCCTATGTCCTCCGGCGCCCCCTTTTACCTCGTTTCGTGAGTGGCCGAAAAAATTTCTTGGAATGGGATGAAACTTGGCGTGCGGTCTTATTATAGTGTAGACAGAGCGCCTGTCAAGTTTCGTCGCATTCGGAGCTCGTTTGATAGCCCAACCGTTATATATATAGCGGCACCATTGCCGGTATTTTCGTCGGACGTTTTCGATCTTCGGAAACCTGTGTCGGGCTGCAGTTCTTTTCTCTCCTACACAGCCCGAGTCCAGCCCACTAAACCCCCCTCCGACTGGAACCGTTCGATTACGATCGGAGGGCTCCGAAACCCCCCTAACCCTAGCCCCTTCTCTATATATATACACCTTCCCTAGCCCATTTTTGGACAAACCTAGCCTAAACCTACCCCCTACCTCTAGCCAGCCGCAATCCCCACCTCCTCCTCAAATTCTGTGCACATCCAGCCTCCCACCGCCACTTGGCGCCGCCGCCGCCGCACCTCGGACCAATCCGGGCGTGCCACGTCGCCCCTGGCCGTCTCCAGCCACCCCTGGGTCGCCATGTGGCGTCGCCACCTCACCCCAGCGCTCCCCACCGCTGCCGGCCCTGCGAGCCCTGTCGCGGCCCACCTGAGCCCATCTGGGGCTCGGGACAGCCCTCGCGTCGCCTCCCGCTCCCTCGTCCCCGAGCTCCAGGGGAGGGAGCACCCGCACCAGGCCCCGTCGGCGTCCTCGCCGGAGCTGCTCGCCGGAGCAGCAACGAGCTCCACCAGGTCGACCCCGTCCCTCTCCTCTCCCTTTTCTCTCTCTTCTCTTTTTCTCTCCCTGACCTCTCTGCGCTTCCACGTGGTCAGCGCCGCCACCAGGGCTCCCTCGCCGACGCCCACGACGAACCGCCGTTGGATCCGGCCGGAATGGACCCGGCGCGACCAGATCCGGCCATCTCCATGTCCCTGCGACCTCCCCGCCGTTGCTGCGCCCTCTCCGGCGTGTGCCGTCGCCGCCGTCTCTGCCTTTCGGTTCGTGCGGGCACGAGGAGGAAGAGCGCCTCTTGTGTGGGCCCCGCGTGGGTCGATGCGCCCCAAGGCCCAGCTCCCGGCCCAGTCGCCCGGCCTGCTGTTTCCACCGCCTTGGGCAAAGGCCCACTGGGTGAGAACCCCGCTGTGCACTGTTGGCCCAGTCCGATTCGGCATGCCTCTGTTTTTTTTCAGAACTACAATTTGTCTATTTTTTCAGAGGAGAGCATTTTTGTAGGAAAACCCTTGTGGATCATGCATATAATAACTCATGAACCGTGCATCGGATCTAAATAAGTTATATATGAAACTTGCTTAGAATTTTGTCTAGATTCATAATATCCAACTTTCATCTATGTTTGAAATGTTAAAAATGTTGTTTGATTAAATTTGCTCCTATGTCATGTTAAAATGCTTTAATTCATAACTAAATAACCGTAGCTCGGATTTAAACAAACTTTATATGTAAATGGGGTAGAAAAATGCCTAGTTTAACATGGTGGCATCACTTTGCATGTTTAGCAACTATAAAATATGGTTTAGGGCAGAACAGTACCAAATCTATAATATGCTCATGAGGAGTTTCCGGATTTGTTGTTCGATGTTCCGGCCTCATTTAAACTTGCCTAGATAGGTAGTTTTATTGTGCTTCACCCTCTTGCCATGTTAATAAACATTTAATCTTGTTGGGTACATAAATGAGAGAGAACTAAATAAGTCATGTGGTATTTTCTTCAATATGCAACTTCGTTGCATAATGAGCTCCACTTAATTTGTAGGATTGTTTGTGCATTTTGCCATGCCATGCCATGTATCATTAAACCGGACATACATCATACTTGGTTGTGCATCATGCCATGTCCATGTGTGGTTTGTTTACTATGTTGTGTGCTTCTTTCCGGTGTTTGCTTCTTCAGGTTGGTTCCGGTAACGTTGCGTTTGTGAGGACCCGTTCGTCTACGTCCGTTTGTCTTCTTCATGGACTCGTTCTTCTTCCTTGCGGGATCTCAGGCAAGATGACCATACCCTCGAAATCACTTCTATCTTTGCTTGCTAGTTGCTCGCTCTTTTGCTATGCCTATGCCGCGATACCTACCACTTGCTTATCATGCCTCCCATATTTTTGAGCCAAGCCTCTAACCCACCTTGCCCTAGCAAACCGTTGTTTGGCTATGTTACCGCTTCGCTCAGCCCCTCTTATAGCGTTGTTAGTTGCAGGTGAAGATTGGAGCTTGTTCCGTGTTGGAACATGGATATATTTTGTTGGGATATCACAATATCTCTTATTTAATTAATGCATCTATATACTTGGTAAAGGGTGGAAGGCTCGGCCTTATGCCTGGTGTTTTGTTCCACTCTTGCTGCCCTAGTTTCCGTCATATCGGTGTTATGTTCCCGGATTTTGCGTTCCTCATGCGGTTGGGTTATAATGGGAACCCCTTGACAGTTCGCTTTGAATAAAACTCCTCCAGCAAGGCCCAACCTTGGTTTTACCATTCGCCACCTAGCCTTTTTCCCTTGGGAGTCGCGCATCCCAAGGGTCATCTTATTTTAACCCCCCCAGGCCAGTGCTTGTCTAAGTGTTGGTCCGAACTAGAGTCCTTTGCAGCGCCACCTCAGGGAAACTTGAGGGCTGGTTTTAGTTGTACGGAGCGCTCATCCGGTGTTGCCCTAAGAACGAGATATGTGCAGCTCCTATCAGGATGTCGGCGCATCGGGCGGTCTTGCTGGACTTGTTTTACCATTGTCGAGGATGTCTTGAAGAACCGGGATACCGAGTCTGATCGGAATGTCTTGGGAGGAGGTCTATTCCTTCATTGACCGTGAGAGCTTGTCATGGGCTAAGTTGGGACACCCCTGCAGGGTTTTGAACTTTCGAAAGTCGTGCCCGCGGTTATGGGCAGATGGGAATTTGTTAACGTCCGGTTGTAGAAAACCTGAAGTTTGACCTTAATTAAAATGCATCAACCGCGTATGTAACCGTGATGGTCTCTTTCCGGTGGAGTCCGGGAAGTGAACACGGTGTTGGAGTTATGCTTGATGTAGGTTGTTTTAGGATCACTTCTTGATCATACTTTCACGACCGTGCTTTGCCTTCTCTTCTCGCTCTTATTTGCGTATGTTAGCCACCATATACGCTAGTCGCTTGCTGCTGCTCCACCTCATACCTTTACCTTACCCATAAGCTTAAATAGTCTTGATCGCGAGGGTGTGAGATTGCTGAGTCCCCGTGGCTCACAGATACTTCCAAAACCAGCTTGCAGGTGCCGATGATGCCATTCCAGGTGACGCAACCAAGCTCAGGAGGAGCTCGATGAAGATCTTGTCCTTTGTGTCGTTTCGTTCTAGTTGATCAATAGTGGAGCCCAGTTGGGGTCGACCGGGGACCTTGTCGCATTTGGGGTTCTTCTTTTATTTTGGTTCCGTAGTCGGACCTTGATTGTATTTGGATGTTGTAATTCTTTATTCATGTATTGTGTGAAGTGGCGATTGTAAGCCAACTATGTATCTTTTCCCCTATTGTATTACATGGGTTGTTTGCGAAGATTACCTCAATTGCGACATTGCTTTCAATGCGGTTATGCCTCTAAGTCATGCTTCGACACGTGGGAGATATAGCTGCATCGAGGGCATTACATCCCCATAGCATTTGAGGTTGTTTAAGTTGTGATTTGAGTCCTCTAAGGTGTTTCGGCTACTTAGGGACGATTGCTTCTTCATCAACGACCACCACCACTTCCGCATAGGCTTACCCACCATACACTTCCACCACCCCAACTTAACCCAATTTTGTTTGTGTTGTGAGTTGTGTCTCCTAAGGTGTTTAGGCTACTTAGGGACCATGCTTCCAACTCCGACACCGTGTATAGTCTACCACCTTACCCTCCACTTCCGCATTGCGTCTCAAAACCCATCATTGCATTTTTGCAATCCCATTGAGCTTCCGCAACCACCACCGCATTCCCGCTACCTAACATTTGACATTTGAGGTTTTGAGTTCGCGGTTTTTCCTTTCCTAAGGTGTTTCGGCTACTTAGGGACGAGTCTCCATCATCTTGGTATCTACATCAAGAACACCGCCACTCATCATCGCCACGGACGGTAACCTCCATATCATCTTGGTATTGTGGTATCCCTCCATTGTATATTCTTGCCATTGCATTGATAACCCCTAGCCCATTTTGCGTCACTTACCTATCGAGACTAGCCATTTGAGTATTGCCAACAACGTTACTTGTGCACACTAGTGATGTACACCATCCATTGCATGCATACCATATCATATTGGTATCATATCATCCATTGTGTCACAAGATTGTTCCCGTATATATCCAATTTCTATTTTGGTTTGTGCATTTCGCATTGTGGCCATATAAAAAAATAAGCTTTAAAGCAAAGAAAAAGAGAGCAAAGAAGCTTGTAAGCAATAGCCATAGCATCATACCACATTGCATATAAGATCATCTTGGATCATCTTGAGAGGAACATCGGGAACCATATATACATAGCATAATTGGGATAGAAGTTGTTGCATTTTTGTCTTCTATAGGTTGTGCACAAGTGTCATATCCGCCTATTGAGCAATCGTGCTAGCGTCTCCCTAGAGTTGTGCAACAAGAGCATTTTCCGTGGATTTCACATTTTGAGCTCATTCCTTGGTTGCACGACCCCATTTATCTATCTATGTGTGTGTTTCCGTGTGCCACATATTTCTATTGGTTTGCTTGTTTCACTTGCAAATTTGTGAATCTTTTTCAACATTATTGACTCTTGCTAACATTTTGCATCAAATTTTTGGGCCACTATCCTCACCGAGCTCCACTATAAGCCTTACTTGTGTAGGTGTGAGAAATTGACGAGATCGGTACCAATTGTGCTATATCCTTGTTAGATCATTGAGTGATCATTGATCCATTTTCAACATCGGTCAAGGTACATTTGGTATAGTTCTTCTCTTTCTCCCACTCATATTTGCTTGAGTCTTGTGATGGATAGGTAAGGCATTTCATCTCCGGTCTTCGACAACAACGACGGCGTGAACAACTCCAACACCAACACTCCCCACTTTGGACTAAAACGAGCAATGCAAGTCATCGACAACATCACCACCGACTTACGACATTCCAAAGCTAGGAGAAGGGACTACTTCGACAACAAGTTTTCCGTACAAAAGGAGGAGCAAGATGCAAAGATGGAGGAGATTCGGACCTTGTTGATCAACCGTTCTTCCCCTTCATCATCCTCAAGGCGGCGACGTTCAAGTAACAAGTCTTCGGAGCGCCAAAATGATGCAAGCGCAAGTCGTCCATGTCCACATCTCCATGGCGACCACCATCACGTTCGTGATACACATCGTCATGAAGGGCAAGTCACCTACAAGCAACATGTGCACGATGACGACGAACGACATCTACTATGAGCTCAAGCACGACAACAACACCATCATCATGAAGATGCTCCACAAGCGCAAATGCACAAGTCCCAACAAGCCCTACTTCACGCCAAGGCCAAGCTTCAAGAGCACAAAGGAAGACCGCGAGACAAGCACCACCAAGAGGACGCTATGGCTACTACCACCACCACTTTGGCATCTTTGCCAAGTGATATCAAGGCATCTTCGCCTTTGGACGTATGACATCTTCGCCTACTTCCCACGAGTACGCCTACATCGACATCTTCACAAACGAGGCGACCACCTACAAGCGAGGGCGACACTTCCATCTTCGGAAGCCCCTCAAGGAAGATGGTCGAGCATGGGAAATTCTCATCGGTCATGGAGACGAGCTATGAGGTGCCACATCATATGGGCCTCCAACAACAAGACGGTGACAAGAAGGTCAAGCAAGGGCCATCCCCTTCGACCACGACGACAAGCATGAACCTCTTCAACAACATGAAGACGTCGCCCATATTGGACTCATACTCCGAGTCAAGCTACGAGACCGCACATGAGACCTTATCTTTGGTCTTAGAGGAGAGTGATGATGTGCCATCTTCAGCCTTCATGCACGACTACGACTACGACATGAATGAGCATGGAGACATTTGCACCTACATCTCTCCGACACCCACATATGACGAGATGCCCCAATTGCCATGTGAGGAGAACCACCACCACATGAGTGAGATGAGTGACTCCACCATATGTGACCTTGAGTGCATTTCCTATAAGAGGATGAGTGTGACCACCACTAGCCCCACACTTGAGAGCATGCCACACATCCTATGTGAGGTTGAGAGCCATTTGAGTGACTCCACCAACCATACGAGTGAGAGCATCCAAGAGGGAGTGAGTGAGCCACAACACTTAGTGAGTGAGGTAGTTGACACGGCACGTGAGGCCACTATGATTTCTAACGACTTAACCTTCTACACCGAGTGTGTTTTCTTTGGTGCTAGGTCTCCTACATGATGACATGCCTATCCTCGACGAGCCCATACCTCCAATGGAGACGAGATGACCATGGTGGACGATGATGCACCCCACATGGTTCCATCAAGATGAAGATGAACACGACTTGGTCTTCGCCACCTCACCTACAACACATGAGCGATGCTCCAAAGGTAAAATAGGTGATGGTGCTTCCCTTGTCCCACTAGTGGACTATCTTGCAAATGATTGCTTGCATGATGATGATCACCTTATGGATTCATCTCATACTATGTCATGTTTTGATATGCCACCCATTTATGATGAATATGATGATGAGCATGTTGAATTGCCTAGTTGTGATGCTATGCTCCATAGGATATCATGTGAAAATTCTATTGGTCACTTCATGTTTGACAATCCATTGAACTTGTCATATGCTATGAGTGAGATCTCCCATATTGCATCATTCCAATCTCAACATAGTCACTATACATGCCCCATAAAAATAAATCCCATTTGCACTTATGGCATAGATGACGAGACAATGGTCATTGGATTTTGTTTTCCATGCGATGATATTGCCATGCTTCCATTACATGATTTGTACAATTCATCTACTATGCCATGCAATGATCACAATGTTCCAAATATGCATTGTTTTGGATATTGTCAATATTCTCTATGTGATGTTTACATTAATTCTCATGAGGAGACCCCAATAGTTTCCTCATACATATTAAGAGATTTTGATGCATTCCATACTTTGCACGATTCCCATGATTGTTTGCACCATATGCATTCCATGAATAACAATGCTCTACATAATTCTCATGATGCATTACACAATTTGAGTCTCCATTATGCTATACATAATAACAAACCTCTCATGATGGATGACATGTTTCTATATCATGCATCTCATTTATTTGAGCATTGGATATTTTGTTCTAACTAACACATGCACGTATGCATCATGATGGATGATGTGTACATATACCACGCACACACAATTTTCCCTTTGCCTTTGTTTTGTGTAGGTACTTATGAACACTCGTCAACCTCACAATCCCATGAGTTGACGAAACGAGCTCTTGAGAGCAACGACGAATTGGGATCCCGTGGATTGTCCTTCCCACCATTCTCTTCGCGCAACGACTACGCGTATCTATTCTACTTGGCTCTCACACGGCTATGGGCTATATATCACTTGTTACTTTATGCCCATTGTATCTTGTTCACTTTGCATGTTACCTCCGTCGTATCTATAATTTTTGATTGTTCCATGCCAATATTATACAACTTTCATATACTTTTGCCAACTTCTTATACTATTTTTGGGGACTAACATATTGATCCAGTGCCCAGTGCCAGTTCCTGTTTGTTGCATGTTTTTTGTTTCGCAGAAAATCCATATCAAACGAAGTCCAAACGGGATAAAAACTTATAGAGATTTTTTTGGAATATATGTGATTTTTGGGAGGAAGAATCAACGCGAGACGATGCCCGAGGGGGCCATGAGGCAGGGGCGCGCCCCGAGGGGGTGGACACGCCCCTGGCCCTCGTGGCCACCCTGTAAGGCGGTTGGTGCCCTTCTTTCGCCGCAAGAAAGCCAATATCCGGATAGAAATCGTGTTAAAAATTCAGCCCAATCGGAGTTACGGATCTTCGGGAATATAAGAAACAGTGAAAGGCCAAAATCTAGAACGCAGAAACAGTGAGAGACAGAGAGACAGATCCAATCTCGGGGGGGGGAGGGTCTCGCCCCTCCATCGCCATGGAGGCCATAGACCAGAGGGGAAACCCTTCTCCCATCTAGGGAGAAGGTCAAGGAAGAAGAAGAAGAAGGGGGTCCCTCTCCCCCTCTCTCCCGGTGGCGTCGGAACACCGCTGGGGCCATCATCCTGTGACGGCGATCTACACCAACACCTCCGTAATCTTCACCAACATCTTCATCACCCTCCTCCATCTATCTACAATGGTCCACTATCCCGCAACCCGCTGTACCCTCTACTTGAACATGGTGCTTTATGCTTCATATTATTATCCAATGATGTGTTGCCATCGTATGATGTCTGAGTAGATTTTCGTTGTCCTATCGATAATTGGTGAATTGCTATGATTGGTTTAATTTGCTTGTGGTTATGTTGCTGTCCTTTGGTGCCCATCATATGAGCACGCGTGTGGATCACACCATAGGGTTAGTTGTATGTTGATAGGACTATGTATTGGAGGGCAAGAGTGACAGAAGCTTCAACCTAGCATAGAAATTGATGCATACATGATTGAAGGGGGACCAATATATCTTAATGCTATGGTTGGGTTTTACCTTAATGAACGTTAGTAGTTGCGGATGCTTGCGAATAGTTCCAATCATAAGTGCATAGAATTCCAAGTCAGGGATGACATGCTAGCAGTGTCCTCTCCCACATAAAACTTGCTATCGGTCGAGTAACATAGTCAATTGCTTAGGGAAAATTTCAAAACTCCTACCACCACTTTTCCACACTCGCTATACTAACTTCATTGCTTCTTTACCTAAAACAGCCCCTAGTTTTTATTTACGTGCTCTTTATATTCTTGCAAACCTATCCCATTACACCTACAAAGTAATTCTAGTTTTATACTTATTCTAGGTAAAGCAAACGTCAAGCGTGCTTAGAGTCGTATCGGTGGTCGATAAAACTTGAGGGAATATTTGTTCTACCTTTAGCTCCTCGTTGGGTTCGACACTCTTACTTATCGAAAGAGGCTACAATTGATCCCCTATACTTGTGGGTTATCAGCTTTCCATCGGTATACCACTTGCTCAATTCCAGTGAGTAGATGGAGAGCTACGAGCACAAAAAGCATGTGAAAAACAGAGTGAAGTTCAAGTAGACATATCGAGAAGTTCAAGTTCTTCGCGCGGTGCATTTTCGAAGAATTTGTTTCGCGATAAAGGTAGAACGCATGATCTCGGTGTTTTCAAAATTACTTGAAAACGGCTAGGAATTAGAGAAAACCATCAACATGAAAAAGTTTCGCATTTTCCGTAGCTTTTCAATGGTATATTATTTGCCCCATTCTGATAAAGTTTGTAGAAATTGTGGCCAAAATACGTTTGTAGCCATTTTCAAAATTGACTAAGAATCGTCTGGAATTGTTAGAAACAATATATACCAAAAAATTGCATTTCCTCAAGCTTTCCAACTCCATATCATTTGCTGCATTCGGACGTACGGTTAAAAAATTAGCTCGAAAATACAAACTCGGTGGAACTTGTACCGTTTTCTAAATTACTCTTAAACTGTTCAAAATTAGAGAAAACTTTCAACATGAAAAAGTAGCGCATTTGCATAACCTTTCCAACGCCATATCATTTGCCTCAATTGGATTAGCCGTTTAGAAATGACATTGAAAATACGAACTCGGTTGTTCGGTTTGCGAAATTTTACAATTTCCAAATTACTCTATAACCATAGGGAATTAGAGAAATTTTCAACATGTGGAAGGAGCGGTTTTGCGGTAGCTTTCCAACGCCATATTATTTCCCTCATTCCAATAAACGGTTTAGAAATGTGATCGAAAATACTTCATGTTTTTTGTATGAAGAAAAAATGTTCTCAAAACTGCTCTTAAACTGCTTGCATTTTGCCAAAATTTTAACTTGGGTCATGATACTCGTGTCCATAGCTTTCCAACGGCATATCGCAGGCTTCATTTGGGCAATGTTTGTGGAAGTTCAACCTAGCACTGGGGGAAGTTCAACGTACTACTATCAGGGCAGGTTAGGTTGTGATCAGAATAATAATCTAATCCCGTGATCAGAATATATATATATATTAGAAGTACTCCTAGTTTCTGTATCATTGAACTTACTGTGTAACAAATTTATATTTTTTTCAACAATAGTCTTTAACTCGAACTGACACAACTACACGACATGTACTATTAGAAATAACAACATACAACTTGCAGTGGTAGCTGAACCTTATATAAAGCATAGTAGCTACTTGGACTGATGCATAAGTTTATGTTTTTTTACTGGAACTGAAGCTAGTATATTGACACTACGTGCTAAAAATATAGCAGGCAATGTCTTGTGTTAGATGTTGATGAAATTCAAAACTGGTCAAAGTTAACTGTTACTGGTGTGATTTGCTAAGATGAGTAAAATACATGCAGACAAGAGCTGGAAATCAATTTCTCATCTGAGATGACTAGTTGTAGTATGTTTATGAGCTTGCTAACTGAGCATATGCATGCACATGTCTGAACTAAAAATATACTTAAGCTCTTATTCCTGATTAGCTTAGAACAAACATTTATGATGCTCTTTGTTATAATGTAATAGCGAGATCTTTGTTATCTCACATGTTCCTCGAACTTCAAAAAGAGAGTGCGACCATGTGGCTTCGGAGCGAAATGGATGAGTTGCCTACCTAGAAGAGGTATTTTGATCTGGTTCATAATGTTCTTGCTTGCTTGGTCTTGTTCTTAAGCTCCTATTCCTGATTAGCTAGAAATCAATTTCTCATCTCCGAACTGACAATATACATAAGCTCCTATTCCTGGTTAGCTTGGAACAAACATGTTTTTCTTGTGAATGAATGCTTTGTCTACATACTAATTTGAATAAAGGGCAAATAACAGGAAGAAACTGAACCATACTGTTGGGCAATCAGCAAGAAAGTAATTGTAGTGTTTTTGTTAGAGAAATAGATACACTTTGGTAGTGAACAATCATACTAAATCTAAATTTTTAGTTGTATATATAATCTGTACATATAAATTTTTAGTTTTGATCTGTACATATATTGATCTGTAGTATATATGCAAAGAGTTTCTGTCAACCTTTCTCTGCAGTGTATATATGGTATGTACGTATAAATTTTTAGTTGTGAGTTTCCAGTGCTAGTACTCGATGTGAGATATCTATGTGACCTGATGCTAGAGTTTGCTTTTCTCTGTTTGCTTCAAGTTAGATCTGTTTGCATCAAGTTATATCTGGCTCAAGTACATCACATATAAATTTTGTTATACTTTTTGACAAAGGAGAGCGAGTCCATCGGTATTAGATCATGAAGTATAAGAAACAGACTCCATGCCATATTTCCCCCCTGTTTCTTTTCTTTCTTGAGAAAGTATTTGTAACATCCCAAAATTCTAAATTTTGGAATGCTAAATTAAATAATTAATTATGATTGTTTGTTTGATTGTTGTGTGATTAATTGTGATTGAGTGGAAATTGAAACTTTCTGAAAGTTCAATGAGAGGGAATAAAAGGACTTCCCCAAAAGATTCATCTTGCATTTTGATCTCCGTGAATTCAAATTCATCACAAAACCCTAGAATGAAGATAATATGACTTCTTCCATCTAAAGAAATGAAAATGGGTTTTGAAAAAAAATTGAATTCCATTTGAAAAATAGTCCAACTAAGAAACTTTATACCACTCAAGGATTTTTATGAGAGAAGATAATAGGACTTCTTCAAAATATATGAAATAGAGTGGGAAGTGATGAGCAACACTTTTGAATTTCATTTGGTTCACTTTTGAAAACTTTTCCATTTTGAGTTTCAAAATCATTTCCATGAAACAAAGAGAGTGGGAAATATGACTCCTTCAAATATCAACAAGGAAAAATGGAAATGGATAATGAAACCAATAGAAGCATTTTAAAAATATTTTAAAACATATGCATATCATAATATGACTCCTTCAAAGATTCAAATAATATTTTCCACTCAAGAAAAACGAATGAGAGGGGATAAGATGACATCCTCAAATTGTAAAAGAGTTGGAAATTTCATTTGTTATTAGTTAGAGTTTTAGAGTTTATTTGGTACTTATTTTATTTGCAAAAAGTGCATTAATTGCCTTAGGAAAATATTTTCAAAATGTTCTGTGCTTAAATTAATGTTCACTATGTTATCTATTATTAGTGACTTTATAAATCAATATGGTATTTTTTATAAATTTGTTTGGAGTTGTTTTGTCCTCAAAATGTTTTCTAGAAAAACAACACCGCCTAGACCGAAACAGAGTTCGGCCCAGGAGCGCGACGCACGGCCCAGCCGGCCTTTCGGCTCACGCCGCAGCTCCCGCGCCCGATTTCCCTCGACACCGGTCGCCCGCTGCCCTCTTCCTCTCCCTCTGTCCCGCTGCCAGGTGGGGACCGCTCCCCAGCTCATCTCCAACCTCCCGCTCGCCCCGCTCGAATGAGTACTACTCCGCGCTCCCGCAACCACCGCCGCGCCCAGCTCAGGATAGAGCTTATCCGCTGCTCCCCGAGCCCCTAGCAGCGCCTATATAAAGGCCAGGAACCCCTCTTCTCACTTGGCTGTCCCTCTCACCCTCTCGACGCCTCTAGCCGTCTCCATCGTCGTATGCATCTCGCCGGAGTTCGCGCAGTACACCAGAGCGCCGCCGCCTTCGCTCCGCTCCGTCCAGACGCCGACGACGACCTCCACCACCACCATTAGGGACGCCTCGTCTAGCCGCACCGTCTCGTCCACTTACCCACCGCCGAGGACCGCCGCAGTCGACCGCACGATGACACCCAAGCTCACCAGAGCAACGGAGCTCCGCCGCCATCGCCTTGCTCCGTTCTGGCCAACCCGACACCCCGCGCTACCACCACCCGGTCGCCCTCGACACGCCGGACCCCGCCGCCTCCTTCCCCGCGGCTGGAACCCGTCGGAGCCGCCGCCCCGCCGCCACCGCCGTCGCCGCCGTTGCCCTCTATGAGCCGTCCCTTCCCTTGTTCAAATTAGATTAGTTTTTTTTCATTTGAACCGGTGAGGTTAACCGCGGTTTTAATTAAACCGTGCGGTTTTAGTTAAACCGATCCCTAGTTTATTTTATTAACTGTCGTGTACTGTTTACGTTAATTGCCAAGCGTTCACCCTATAAGCCAAGCAGCGAACATTTTTCAGCCAGCCACGGACCGCCACGTGGCCAGGGACCTAGATGCAGTAACTTTTATCATAGATTAGCCCCCGAACTTAGAATAGTCATAACTCTTTAACCGCAAGTCCAAATTAGATGAAACCAGTGGCAAAGTCTTCGTCATGTTTAGATCTATCCAGTGGCTTCATTTTTGTAAACTTTTGTCAGATTCAAACTTGAAATTATTTAGATTTAAATTCAAACTTCAAATGGCCATATCTCCTAAACCGTAGCTCAGTTTGAGTTGATTCTTTTTGCATCGTGTCAGTGTAGCCAAACCCTATCACTTGGACCAATCTCATGGCACTTTTCACACACTGGGATTTTTCCATGATAGTTTCACTTATATGCCTTGTATGCACTATAGTTCACATCACAATTTTGAACCGTATTTCACACGTTGCTTTTGCACTTAGTATTTTTTTAATAGTTAAGTGTGTTGTGTGTTCATTTGGATTTTTCGAGTCTTTTCATGTTGCATGTTATTTGGTTCTCCGAAATGATTGCTTATGTGAATGCAATGTTTGACTTCATAGATTTTCATCGGAGAGTGACGAATAGTTCTATTAAGTAAATTTCTAAGAGCGATATAATCTTCATCAACTATTACCAGGAAGTTCACATTTGACCATACTTTTAATTGCCTATGTTTTTATATGCACTTAGTCCTTTGTGGTAGGATTGCATGGTAGGAATCTTATGTCGGATGGCTATGCATTTACCTAGTAGTTCATTTGAGGTAGGTCTGCACCATACAACCTTGTCACCACCGTGTAAGTTTATTTCTGCCTCGCAAATTTAGACATGGATTGGGAAGTGTTCATGGTGAGACTTGAGTGACAAAGTAGTAATCGGGACCAAGACTTAAATGAACTACTTGGGCGAAATTGGTTTGAATGGTGGCAAAGTATGCATGGGAAATGTCGGATTTTGGGTTCCGGCAGACCCTTGAGGTTCGAACACTGGGGTGCGCGCGGAGATTTCGCCCCCTACCTACCTGCACCCCTCCGCCATGCTAGGATCTAAACTCAGGAAAGAACAACACAAGAGACACAGGGTTTATACTAGTTCGGGCCACTGTTGTGGTGTAATACCCTACTCTAGTGTGTGGTGTGGTGGATTGCCTCTTGGGCTGATGATGATGAACAATACAAGGGAGAACAGCCTCGCGAGGGTCTGTTCTTGGCTGGGGCGATGAACTGCTCGGTGGAGTTCAGTCACCTTTTTCTCTCTCTCTCTCTGCTTTCCTCCAACTGACCGACCCTGATTTCGACCCTAGCTTGTTTCTGGGTTGGCTGATTCTCGATCCTCTCTACCCTGGGGGTGGCTAGTCCTATTTATAGAGGCCCTGGTCCTCTCCCCAAATATTGAGCGGGAAGGGAGCCAACAATGGCGGGCTAATTTGAAGGGGGACATCAAGTATCAGCTATCCTGACAAAAGCAGTCTTCGCCTGTGCAAAGCTCTGGTGATGACGCCGTCTTGGGCTCCACTGTGACCTCCATCTTGTAGTCCTCCTGGTCTTGGTCTCGTTGCACCGAAATGGCAACCTTTGCCTGATGCCTCGGTACTCCACGGCTGCGCTTGCCCCCTTTGCACCAAAGAGGGAAGGAGGACGCTGCGCGGGCTGGCACCCGCCTGGCGCCCTGAGTCGTCATGGCTTGCGTCACGGGCACCTCGTGAGGTACCCCGCCTTGATCTCTCCGCCTCCTCGTGAGCCAGCCTGACGAGGCCGTGCCTAAGGAAGCTCCGCGTCGTCCGCCCCGCGAGGCTTGGCCCCTCGCGAGGGTCTTGGGTTTGTGTTGGTGAAGACGGGCCGTGTTGGGCCCCCCTTTGAGCCATGCCGCAGGCCGCAGGCAGGCAAGTCTGGGGACCCCCGTTCCCAGAACACCGACAGTAGCCCCCGGGCCCAAGGCGCGCCCGGGCTTGGCCGTGCGGGGAGGCGGAAGGGCAAGAGCGAAGCGCCGCGGGCCCTAACAGCCTGCGGCCTTGGGCACTGCGTGGCGGTTGATTGGACGTGGGCGGCACTGTTCCCCCACGCCCTCCTTATCTTGCGTCGTGCTAGGCGGACCCGTAGTCATACACAGTCGTTCCCCTTTATCGCTCGGGCGCCCTCTGTCCTTCCTCCGCTCGAACTCCGGTTTCTGTTTTCAACTCAATCTCGAACCTCCCTCCCCCCCTTCCCATCGCCATGGCTCCGACGAAGAAGGGGAGAGGGAAGAAACCCGTGTCTCCGCCTTGCCCGCCGCCGTCGGCGGCCCCCGCCGAGGGCTTGGGCAAGGTCAGCTTGGCTCTGGCCACCATCTTCAATGAATGCGGGAGGACGACGGCCTGGCCCGCGTCCCACTTCTCCATCGACAGGACAGCCACCGAGGTCCCGTATCTTGCCGACGCCCTGTGGGCGGGTCTGGTTCCCCCCTTTTCCGATTTCTTCAACGCCGTGCTTTCCCACTATTAGATCCACATGATGCATCTGGGTCCTGAATCCATCACCCTCTTTTCGGTTTGCGCCTTTGTTTGCGAAGCTATGGTGGGCATCCCTCCTTCGGTTGCCTTGCTGCGCCACTTCTTCTCGTTGCATCTTGCCGACCCTACCCAATGCTGGGCTTGCGTGAGCTTCGTTGCCGCGCCTGAGACGGCGGCCTCTGGGATTGACTTCAAGCTCCCCCTGCCCGCGGTTGGGTTCCGCGAGCGGTGGCTGTATGTGGACGCAGGGGTGCCCAGCCCCCTGCTATTGGAGCCGACCTCACCTGCCATCCCCAATTCGGGCTGGAGCCAGGAGACGCTTGAGAGCCCCCGGCTTGTCTTTGTCTGGCGCCGCTTCGTGCTCTTAAGGTCGCTTGGCGTGACAGCGCCCAAGGTGGTGAAGGAGTTCCTGCTATGTCGCGTTCTCCTCTTCAACGCCACTCTCGCCGGATGTGGGCCTTCCATGGGCGCGAGGATCGTATGAGGCTCTAGGAAGAGGACCTGACTCCCGAGGTGCTGAGGACGGCGCTCTTGACCCTGGCTGGGGACCCCAACCCCGACAGCGTCCGGCAGGGAGGGGCCTTGTTGTACCTCTGCCAGAGAAGGGGCGACTTTGTGAAGCAGATGCCTGTCTTTGATGAGTGGGGGCCACGCTCCGCCGGCCTTCAGGGGCCTCGCGAGAACCTAGTGGTGGTGACTGCCCTTCGAGTCGGCCAAGGCGACTCATCCTCGAGTGGCAGAGCAGGGAGGCACGAGGCGCCAGAGGCCGAGGGGGCTCCCGGCGCGGTGACAGCGTCGGGCGAGGCTCATGAGGAAGCAACTCTTGGGGCCCGTGCCGCTGAGGCTGAGGGTGGCGAGCAGCTGCCCTCAGTGCCTGCGACTGGGGCCCCTGAGGCTCCAGCTGCGTCTCTTGGGGAGGCGATTGGCAGCGTACATCAGGCAGGCGCCTCTGCCGCAGATCACCTTGACGCTCCGTCTTCGTCGAAGGTTGATCCATGTGCCCAACTCTTGGGCCGTTTCTGCGTGAACTTCGAGGCTCTCCGGAAGAGAAGGGAGGCCCTGGGCGACGATTACCCTTGTCGCCTGCTGAAGCGTAGGAAGTACTTCGCCACTGATGAGTAAGCCTTCTCCTTTCCCGGCTCCCGATCCTTCTGTTACTTGTACTGACCCTTGCTTTGCAGGCCCCTTCCAGCCGAGCTTGCGGAGACGGCTGAGGAGCCGTCCCCCTTGGCTTCGCCCCCTCCACCATCCTCGAGCGCTCCGAGCAGCGGAGCCCTTGTGGTGAGGGCGATGGAAGAGGCGAACCATCCCGAGGTGCACCGTGGCCCCGCGCACCTCGCGATCCTCCTTCGCGGGCCTTCTCATGGCATAGCCAGCCTGCCATGGGCCTCTCGCCTGGTCGTGAACTGCGATTGGATGAGGCGCTTCCTGCGCTCTTCTCCTGAGGACGGGCTGGCCCTAGGCCGGGTTGCTAACGCGGCGTGCCCGGCCGTCGCGAGGGTGCCAGCCCCCAGCCCCCAGCCCGGAGGGGGAGTGCTGACTCGCGGCCCCCAACGCTTTCTTGGGGCGGATGATGGTGTGGAAGACGTGCTCGAGCGCGCTCGGGAGCGTCGCACTCTCCGCCAAGGATTCCTTCGAAGGGCGGCTGACGCAGTGAGCCTGCTTGGTGAGGAGCTTGCTGATGAGGACGCGTGCCTTGAGGCTGAGGGCCTGCGCCTGGCTACAGAGAGGCGCGAGCTAGAGGGCGCCATCGCCCTTGCGCGCCGTCAGCGTGATCTTGATGAAGCAGAGGCCAAGGCGTCGTTTGTGGCCTCTCGGGAGGCCCGGTCTCAGGCCGCTGAGGAGGCTCGGGAAGCTGACCGGCGGCAAACGGCTGCGGAGGAGCGGGCTCGGGAGCTTTTGGCCTGGTGCCACTCGCTGGAGGAGCAGGTGGAGCTGCGCGAGGCAGCCCTCGCATCGATGAAGGTGGCCTCTGGCGACTCGGCAAAGCTCCAGAAGCGTGAGGAGGCGCTGACACTGGAAGCCGCCGAACGTACCCACGAGTACGAGCGTCTGGAGACGAGGGAGCGCTTGGTGATGCAGGCGGAGGATAATGTTGCTGCACAGCAAGCCCGCGTCCTGGAGGAGGTCGGACATCGAGTGGCGATGGCGCATTTGAACCTCGAGCACGAGTTCGAAGAGAAGCTGGGGTTGATCCAGGCCGAAGCTGAAGGCAGGACTGCCGCCTTGAGGGCCAAGCTGGAGGAGGCGGCGCGGCGGGCCGATGCTTCCCGGGCCGCCCTTGAGGTGGCGCGAGGTGAGTTAACCACCTCCCGGGCTGAGGTGCTCCGTCTTTGCCAGCGGGTGGAGGAGGCTGAGGCCGTCGCGTGTCAGAATGCGGAGGAGATACGTCAGCGGCGGATCTTGGAGCATGAGCACAGCCCCATGCTCACCACTCTCCGGGAGAGAGCCAACGCGGCCTTGGGCAACATCTGCGAGGAGGTCGTCGGTGAGCCACACGCAGTCAACTACGCGGGCAATCTCCAGTTCTTCGCTGATGTGGTGACGCAGCTGGAGGCGCGGTCGACCAGGGCTGATAGGTTGGTGGAGGAGAGGAGCCGCGCCCTGCTCAGACGCGCCTTTTCCCGCGTCTTCAGTCACCTCCGGAACATGGATCCCCATTTTGATTTTGATGCCGCCATCGCCCCAGTCCCCCAGGCTGTCCGAGGCGACCTAGCGCACTGGGTGGAGGACAATGTGGATGCTCTTATCAGGGCCTTCACCTCAGACAACGATGATGCGATCGTGGCGGCCGACGAGGGCGGCGCGATGGGCGGCCCTGACGCCGCTGGCGGCGACACGGACAGCGATGGCGAGTTCAGCGACGCCAGCAACGGCTCAGGTGGTGCTCCTGAGGACGCATTGGGGGATTCGTCCGACTGACTGTACATCGTTCCTGCTTCCTTAACCTGCATGAATAGAACTCAGGTTTTGGCCTGATGACTGTGAGAGCATTTTGGAGGGGGGGGGCTCATGTAAAACTTGTGTTTATCGTATCAGTAGAAGCTACATCGCCCATGTGCCCACGCCAAGTGGCTGGCTTAAGCGACGCGCTGGTCGGCTAGTATACCTTTGTTCCGCGCTGGCCCTGAGGCAGCCCGCGGGGGGTTGTGGTGTCCTCAATGTCCCCTGATTGAATCCATAGGATCTGCAGTAAAACACCCTCCTGAAAGGATGCGGCGGCGGCAGTCTGGGCTGCGCGCAAGCTAGGCCTGACCCGGCTCGCGAGGGGCTCACGAGGGGCTCGCGAGGGGAGGCGGAGTGGTAACCAAAACGCGAGAAATCGCTCGAACGAGACTAAGCACCCCTCCCCGAAAACACGCAAATCTCAAATTCGAATCCAACTTGAATCCAGCGGGGGAAAGCGACAACCAAGGGGAAGAGCAACGAAAGCAAACAAAAGGCCGCGTCCGGCACCTAATCTAGTCTTGGACGTCTTCTCACCAGCGCGGAGCTAAGTGCTGCCACTGGACGTGGGAGGGAGCCCCAGGGCCTGAGGCCGGCACCCCTGAGACTCCGGGGCGTGTACAGCCCCACTCATTATTATGTGAGAGTGTCACGGGGCGGCGAGCTTCACAGGCACTGGGCCTTCTTCACAGGTACTGGCCTTGCTTCATATCGCCAGATGAGGGCCCCGCCTTGTGCCACACTCTAGTGCCATCAACGACGACCGGAAACCAGGACGCCGCCGATGGGGCAGAGCGGTCGCCAGCGGTTCCCCCGACGACCACGGGTCCTCCGCCGGGGGCAGGCCCTGGGACACCTCCCCAGCGGAGGGCCTACCTCCTGAGAACACCTTGCTCCAAACGCCGCGGTGGTGATGTCGAATCCCTGCCCAGCCCCCTGAGCCCTCCTCCTGAGGGGTAGGAGGCTGTGGGAGCGGAGCAGCTGCCCGCTGTGGCAACCTGCACCTCTTGCGATCCATGGTTAGCGTATGCCTGCTGAAGAATTAGCGGTACCCGATAATCGTTGCTTCCAGCGTGCCCAGTGGGACCGTCCCGAGACTCCTGGAAGGGCTCAGCTTCTGGCGCCTCGTCCCCCCGGCTTGGGCTGAGGAGCGAGCCTGGTTCGCCCTCGTGTGAGTGTCCTTGGTCGATCATGAGGGGCACGTATTCCTCCGGCGCCGCCACCCTAATGACCACGCCGTAGTGCTCTGCGCGCCACGTGGTCCTGCCTGACGCGCCTACCGTGGGGTGGCAGTGCGGCTGTCCACTGGGGCCGCGGGTTGCATCGAGCCCTTCTTCTTCGCGGACCAGGAGCGGGGGCTGCGCCGCCGCCGGTCCGGTGCTGACAGCCTCGCCAGTGTTGGAGTAGCCTTGGAGCCCGAGGGTGCGCGGGGGGCCCCCGCGCGGGCCGCCCTGGGTTGGAGATGGGAGCTCGATGCAGAAGGGGTGAGCCACCGAGGCGGCGAAGCCCAAGAGCTCTGCCACCCGCTCCAGCAGCATGTCGCGGCCGCCCTCCAGCAGTCTGCACTGCAGCAGCTCTCGGGCCATCGTGAGCGCGGCCCTCGAGTTCGCTTGCTCCCGGCGGGCGTACGGTGTCGTGGTCGCGGCGTGATTGGAGGCCCTTGCTGCCGACCGCGCCTGCCGTGTGAGAGTTGTCGAAGCCTGTCCACGTCGCTCGCGGCCCGCAGCGCCCTGTGGACCGCGAGCTCCCTGGGACACGGGGTCGCCTGAGGCGAGCGGCTCTGCACGGGCGGGCCATGCCGCCCATGGGTCTGGGTTGCCCTCCTGGTCGCCGGGCATGGTGATGACGACGCGACGGGGCACGGAGCGGTGGAAGACGAATTCCGGTGCACCCCTATCTGACGCGCCAAATGTCGGATTTCGGGTTCCGGCAGACCCTTGAGGTTCAAACACTGGGGTGCACGCAGAGATTTCGCCCCCTACCTACTTGCACCCCTCCGCCATGCTAGGATCTAAACTCAGGAAAGAACAACACAAGAGACACAGGGTTTATACTGGTTCGGGCCACCGTTGTGGTGTAATACCCTACTCCAGTGTGTGGTGTGGTGGATTGCCTCTTGGGCTGATGATGATGAACAATACAAGGGAGAACAGCCTCGCGAGGGTCCGTTCTTGGCTGGGGCGATGAACTGCTCGGTGGAGTTCAGTCACCTTTTTCTCTCCCTCTCTCTCTGCTTTCCTCCAACTGACTGACCCTGATTTCGACCCCAGCTTGTTTCCGGGTTGGCTGATTCTCGATCCTCTCTACCCTGGGGGTGGCTAGTCCTATTTATAGAGGCCCCGGTCCTCTCCCCAAATATTGAGCGGGAAGGGAGCCAACAATGGCGGGCTAATTTGAAGGGGGACAGCAAGTATCAACTATCCTGACAAAAGTAGTCTTTGCCTGTGCAAAGCTCTGGTGATGACGCCGTCTTGGGCTCCACGGTGACCTCCATCTCGTAGTCCTCCTGGTCTTGGTCTCGTTGCACCGAAATGGCAACCTTTGCCTGATGCCTCGGTACTCCGCGGCTGCGCTTGCCCCCTTTGCACCAAAGAGGGAAGGAGGACGCTGCGCGGGCTGGCACCCGCCTGGCGCCCTGAGTCGTCATGGCTTGTGTCACGGGCAGCTCGTGAGGTACCCCGCCTTGATCTCTCCGCCTCCTTGTGAGCCAGCCTGATGAAGCCGTGCCTGAGGAAGCTCCGCGTCGTCCGCCCCGCGAGGCTTGGCCCCTCGCGAGGGTCTTGAGTTTGTGTTGGTGAAGACGGGTCGTGCTGGGGCCCCCTTTGAGCCACGCCGCAGGCCGCAGGCAGGCAAGTCTGGGGACCCTCGTTCCCAGAACGCCGACAGAAAATCCATGGTGGTGCACCACTAGTGGTCCGTCCGCCTAGGCTCAAAGGGATCAAACATTGTTAGTGTGATCTCTTCCGACATAGGCTAGCAGATGTAGAATGAGCAGGTGTACCGGTCTACCCGTGGGTTAAGAGGAAATACTTTCGAAAGACTATGCCTCGGTCATCCTGTTCTCAAACGCCAGGCAGTGCGAGAACTTCAAGGGAGGCGATCGAGTCTTGTGGGGAAAAGTGCACAAACCTCTTCAGACTGTTAAAACCTAATCGATTAGCTGTGTCCCCGGTTACAGACAACTTGAGCATCTAGCAGTGAAAATGATGGGAGATCTCATCACTCTTAATTTAAACAGTTGGGTTTTAAAAAAACTTTGGGAATGGATTGAGTTGGGTTTGCCAAATCATCCTATGTTATACTATAGTGGTAGAATAATATGTTTTCTTCACGCAAAAAACTAGCTTTATGCAAAAACTAAACTTAGAGCTTTCCACCAGCCAAATTGCATGTACAAATAGGTTCATTATTCTTATGATGTGACTTTCCAGTACATTCAATGTACTGACCTACAGGGCTGTAACGCCTTATGTTGCAAGAATTTTTACGACAAGTAAGAGTTACGTTGTAGGGTTACGGTCTACACTCAACTTGCCATTGGCGTTGATGGGACTCCACAACCGTTTGATTGTTTTCGCTGAGACTTATGAGGTATATATCAGTTTTACGTTATTTATACATGTGATTGCACTTTGATATATACATTGATGTACTGTGTGTGCCAGCATACCGATCCAGTGAAAGGACCACGATGTCGCCTAGAGGGGGGGTGAATAGGCGTTTTAAAATCTTATACGGATTTGGCTATATCCTAATGCGGAAATAAACTAAGAGGATACTTTTCAAGCACAAATCCTAAATATACCAGGCTAACTAAGTGCACCAACAACTTAGGATAAACAAGATGAGAACAACGAGGATATGAGTAAGCACAAGTAAGTTACACAAACTTACTCAATGTATATCACAAGATATATAAATGAATAATACACACAACCACAAGTAAGCAATACAGGCTTACACAAGTTATGTCACAAGATATGGAAATGAATGTTACAAGCTAGCAATTCACACTAAGCACACGATAGAACAATAGTAGCAAGTATGAATTGCGGACTATAAAGTGTTGGCCTAGATAATCTCTACGATATGGTAACCAACACAATATAATGAGGACAACAAGATATAGTGAATGCAAGGTCAAGAGACCAAAGTAAACCACAAGTAGTGGCTAGGGTTAGAATTAACCGAAGACACGGAGACGAGGATGTATCCCAATGTTCACTTCCTTGGAGGGAAGCTAGTCACCGTTAGAGAGGTGGATGTTACCACGAAGGCACACCAACGCCACGAAGGCTCACCCTATTCTCCTTGAGATATCACCACGAAGGCGATTCTCAACCACTAGTGGTAGACCTTGAGGCGGCCTCCAAACCTTCACAAACTTTCCGGGGGACAAATCACAAGTTGATTCCTCACCGGAGCACTCCTACCGCCTAGGAGTCTCCAACCTCCAAGAGTAACAAGATCAAGGGGGAAATGCTCAAGACTTGCTCAAATCACGAATTGCTTTGGTCACAAGAGGGAGAGGGAGAGGATCTATCTTTTGATTGGAACAACTCACAAGAACACTCACTAATCTCTCCGGGATCTAAGATTTGGTGTAGGAGAAGTGAGAGGGAGCCACTTGTGTTCTTGGGACGATTTGCGATGAAGTGCTCAACCCTCCCCCGGAGTGGGAGAGGGATATTTATACCCCCAAAGAAAATAGAGCCGTTTCCCGCAGTTGTTGACCTGCCCGGATGATCTGGACGCATACCCGGATGATCCGGGCAATGCCCGGATGATCCAGGAAGGTCAATATACAATGTGGTGAAGTAGATACCCGGATGTCCGGGAACATAGCCGGATGATCCGGGCAATTCCCGGATGATCCGGGTGGGTAGCCGGATGATCCGGCTAGCGGAATAAGCTTCTGTGATGAATTTTACGAATAACTCGGATGATCCGGGCAGAAACCCGGATGATCCGGGCAAAGCCCAGATGATATGGGAGAGGACCCGGATGATCCGGCCAAACCAAACTGCTGCAGCCTAGAAACTGAAACAGGCACAACTTTTACATCCGGACTCCGATTTTGATGATCTTGGGCTCGTTTTGAAGCTATGAAAAAAACCTAGGTCCTCACATAGAGAACCACTCAAGATGAACCAAAATGGAGGATGCAAAATATGCAAAGGTTTTATCATGTATTTGGGTAACCTATTTGGCTTTGGATTTTCTTTGGTATATAGGATATGAGTGGAATTGTGTAGAGAAGATGTTGACTTGAGCAAATCTATCACGAACCCCTTTGATCCCCTCTTAATAGTGTGGGATCCCTATAATTCAAGAATCATAAAAGGTCTACACTACATAGCTATCAATAATCCATTCTTGAGTGTATGTGTTCCTTCGGTGTTCATCACTCCACAACACTAACGTCGAAGGAACTAATACCTTTGACTTGAGCCTTTCACTTGAGCTTGAAGTTGAAGTTTCTTCTTGGATCAAGTTGAATGGCAAGACATTGGTGAAGTCTTCAAGTAGCTCCCCCATACACAATGTGGGAAGCTTTGCTTTGTATTTATCTTCATGTGTCCATCATGTGATCATCCACAAGCTTCAAGCATGTAATCCTTCGGGATAGTTATCTTGAACTTGCCCTTGTCAACCATGATCATCAACACTTGATGTCATCCTCTCATAGACACTTGAAATATATCTCTCGATGCGAGCCCATGAGAATCTCCTCTCAAAAACATAGGCAACACATAGTATGGGTTAGTACACAAAGCGCAATTGACAAATTCTTACCATACCACAAGATCTCACATGGCACATGATTTGCGCTTGTGTGTTGACCATCTTTTAATTCAATCTTCGATCTTCATCTTGGTCAACCTTAATCTTTTCTCCATGATTAATCTTGATGCACAACTACATGTATATGGCATTCATTCCGAATCCATTCAATATCCTTCTTGCATCACCCATGGAACAAACCTTCCTATATAACTTGATGTCATTGTTTCTTCATAGGAATTGTCATTCATTAACAAGTCTCAATGCATATATAGATGTTGATGGATTTCATCCACCAATTCATCCAATATTCTTCATGCATTGCAAATGGAACTTTCCTTCAAATGTATATCTCAGTGCAAACATTAGTCCATTAGGATTGTCATTTAATTACCAAAACCACACATGGGGACTACATGTACTTTCAATCTCCCCCATTTTGGTAATTGATGACAATCTCAACAAGAGGGTTTATATAATGAATTTTTAAACAAGCATGAAATTTATCCAAGGATAAATTGTATACTTGGGATGGTTGTACTATCATCAATACACTACACAAGCATTTGATGATAGTACACCCATAGTGTATAGAGCAAACTCCCCCATAATATATGAATTTGTGAATGAACTTTGAATGTCATTGCATATATTGGTTGACATAAACTAGGAGAAGATTTCTCTATATACAAGACTCATCCATGCAATAAGAATATATAACAAGGGTAGATATGCATGAGTGACAACAAGAACTAGAAAAGATATTTATCTTAAACCCTCTAAACTTCTCCCCCATTGGCAACAAATGCCAAAATGGAAGACAAAACATCTAGCAGACCAATATAGTATGAGTTCCTCCTTGATGTGTGCATATAACAAAATGTGAGTGAAAACAAATGCACATATTCAATGATGAACAATTAAAGGAGCTCGAAATCTATAGAATGCAACCAGATACGAAGATATGAACTTTTTCATGTATAAAAATTTCTAAGTGGCCTATAATAATCATGATATGTATCCACAAAGAAACTCGTATACACAAAAAGAAAGGTTGCAATTGATAAGAACATGATATCCACAAGTGAATCCACTATTATACAACTTGAGCATAGTCATAATAGCAAGGCACATGGCACAAAACACATGGCACAAATTGATCTCATTTGCATAACACAAAGTGAAGCAAGCAATCAAAAGATCCGATGAGCCAAAAGAATAAAAGAATATTACGATTTGGGTAAAGGAGTGTTCTAAGGAAAATAGAGAAGCTCCCCATGATTTGTGCACAATTGAATTTTTTTTATTTGGATACAAGTGCACAAAATAGGATCATCACTCCCCCAAAATCAATAGGAACACACAACAATTGCAAGCAAACATAGATAAGAAAAGAAGCCTAGCATTTGCAACAAACATATGGTTGAGCAACATGTACATGAGGCAACCTAAGAATAGGCACAACCAAAATGATGTGTGTGAGACACGTCAAAGCACTTGAGAAGACTAGTATAAGGATGAGAATTAAGCATCAACATAGCCTTGAGTAAATGAGATACAAGGTGCAAGACATGTCCTTCCCACACACATGAAGTTAAGAAGGTCACACACACATCAAGAAAATGGGTTCACAAGCTCACTAATAGCAAACTAAAAATCAAAGCTTGTGACAACCCATGATGAAGATAGGAAATAATAGGCTTGTCAAGACAAGCATGAGAACAACAATCTTCACCAAACATGAGTGCACTAAGATGGAAAGAGGTAAGACATGCACTCATTCAACAAATGCTTCCATGGAGCCACCAAAAAGATATAAAAAGTGAATGAAATGGTGGACATGAAAGAATAGGGATATCAACTAGAGATGTAACTTCTCTCACGTGTATAAGATACTAGGTAGATGATATCCACAAAGAAGGATGTACACATAAAATAGTTACAAAAGGAAGGAATAAGATATCAAAATGGGAGTCATAAAATATACCAATGAGATCTTTGCTTGAAAGCATGGCACATGGCTTAATATAATCTTATTGTATATTAATGAACTCCAAACACACAACCATCAAAGACATCACAACTAGCAACAAGAGATCATTGTTGGGATGCTTTGAGAAAGGAAACAAGTATCACAGGAACGAGTCAAGAAATTCATGCCATGATGGAACCTACACAAGGTTAACCCCATTTCTATATATATGCATGAAGTAAATACTTGTTACCGAGATAGCATTGGTATGAAGTTGTAGATCAAATAAAATGTCCAAGCTTGGCTCTAATTTCTCATAGTGCCACCACCTTCATGAATAAGCCAAGCACCCAATGCTTCTCAAATGTACCTAAAACATTTTAAGTACAATATGGTCCCCAAACTTATTGGGTCCGACGTAGTTAGCATAACTACAACACATAGGGTAAAACCACTTAAATATGTGCCTATTGATATGAATTTGAATTTCATGCACATCATAGCTATTAAGAATTTGATGGATTTACCATATATATATTGGATCAAATAAGGCAAACAAGGCATGTGAATTTACACATAGTAAATATGCATGCATAAGCCTACCAAAATCCAAGGAGATATAAATTGGACAAATGACCACATAACTGTTAATACTTCCAATAACAACACTAGTCATTCATGTTGTCCAAAATGAATCAAAGTGACAAATCAACATATGATAGCACACAAAGTTCAACATATGAACCAAGAAAAAAAACAATGAGCATATAAGATATGCATTGCACACATACTCATAGGAATATCCCACTCAAGTAGATATAGGACACTATAAACAATGAGATAACAAACTCTCATATAGAGCAATAAGATGAATTCGAACAAAATGGTATTTCGGGTTATCATTGGGTGTAGAAACCAAATAAGTACATGATTATCTATACTAACACAAGCATAACATGAGAGTTTAGGAATAACCACAATGCTTGGATAGCATAATATTAACATTCCGACTAGATAGATAATCATGAAAAGCAATAATTGGAATAGCTTTAATCAAATGATTTTCCAAATATGGTTTTAAAGATAACCATGGGCAAAACCGCACAAGAATGCCATACGTAAACAAGACATTGCATGCCACGAAGATATAAGATAATCTCAAATATAAATTCTAGGTGGCATCCCTCAATTGTTCATATTAACGAGGATTGTGATATGCACAAAGCATATCACTCCCCCATAATATGATGATCCATGTATTATCCACAAGAAGCAAATGAAACCCAACTAAGGATAATTAATGGATGAGAATTTGAGTTTCAAATGAGCTTTACATACCACATAGTACCTTGATAATATTGCACTAACAATACTAGGTGGTATCCCACATACATACACCTTTAAGGTTTGTGATATCCGTAAAACATAGCACTCCCCCATAATGTGATGATCCAGCCAAGGAAGATTCAACTAATGAAGCAATAAAGGCTTGAAACCACACACGCACAAATATATGAATTGCATTGTGACCTACACATGCTAGATAACACAAATCAAGCATACTAGGAAGCACAACTAAAAAAACACATGCTAGGTACAAAACCTAAACATGCAAGGGACACAGTAACTTTCAATGTAAACAATGCAAGTACAAGTTACCGCAAAGAGGAGCATTGGATTGATAGATATGATGATAATCCACTTGACTTGGCATTAACCATAACATATGGTGAAAATAGTTTTTCTTCATGAAGTAGCCAAGTCTCCAATGCCCTCCACACACCTATTGATCAAGTTTGAGCTTGATGGTCCCCAACCAAGTTGGGTCCTAAGAAGTTAGTAACAATAGGCTTGGCAACCCAAATGGTCTTGTCCACTTTCAAACTTCTCTGGGAACCCACAAACTTGGCAAACACATTGCCAACAATATCCTTCTTTAGCAAATAATGATTATTGACTATAGGAGGCTTAGATATGTTACCATTGGAACAAGATGAAGCTATGTGTCCCTTCTTACGGCAAATATAGCAACATGTGCTCCCCTTTCTCTTATTCTTTACCTTTTCAACTTGGAGAGCATTATCTTGGTTAGGCATGGGAAGAGGCCTTTCATTATCTTGATATTGAACTTGAGGCCACTTCCCTTGATGCTTCACACTTGAAGCCTTCTTCTTCAATGGACAAGATCTCACATGGTGTCCAACATTCTTGCACTTGAAGCAAATAATGTTGGCCGAATTCTTGACTTGATCTCGTCCCTTCTTCTTGTTCTTGGACTTCTTCTTGTTGGAGATGAAATCAAGTCCAATTTTGTCTTGAGGGTCCTTTTGCACACTCAAGATATTATCACAATATTTTTCCAAGTCTTTCTTCAAACTGGTGACTTGGGCCTTGAACTCTTTATTTTCCTCTACAAGGTTAGTATTAACAAAAGAACTAGAGGAAGTAGAAACTTCATTGTTAGAGCAACAAGGCATGGTGAGCAATTCATCACAAGATGTACCAATATCATGTAGAGAGGAATTGCAAGGACTAGCACATGGCAATAAGGCACTTCGAGTAGAAGATGTGCTAATATCCACATGAGACTCACACGATTTTACCTTGGTCCACATAGCCTTATGAGCTAACTTTAGCCCATCATGAGAGATTATAAGATCCTCATGAGTGCCCGAGAGCTTTTCATAACTTTCTTCCAATTTCCCATAGTTGCTAGTTAGAAAATCAAGTTGAGTCCTTAGGTCAACATTTTCTTTTAATATCGATGCTTCACACAAGATAGAGTTAGTAGCACAAGCATCATTATCAATATGAGAGGAGCATGTAGAAGCTAGAGACTCCGCATGAGTAGCTTGAAGTTCCTCATGAGACTTAGAGAGTTTGATGAGCTCTCCTTTGACCTTCTTGTAGTCAAGGTCAAGGGGCTCAAAATCCTCTTTAAGTTTACAATGCGTAACTTCAGTCTCTTCTTTTAAAGACCTCAAGTCACTAAGACATTGATGAGCCATAGCAAGTTCATGTTCAAGTTGTTCACTTTTTGCTTGCTCGTAAAGAAATAAGTCATTACGTTTTTGAAAGCAAGCAAGAACATCTTGGAACCTTTTATAAGTGTTATTTTTAGCTCTACGAAGAGTTTTCCCAATCTCATAGAGATTTTGAGTCAAGACTTCATCATCTTCCTCATTACAACTATCATCATTGTCACTAAGAGAAGATGATACCTCGTCATTACCTCTTGCCATGAGGCACATGTGAACACAAGGGGTTGATGATGATTCTTTTGGAGAAGAGGGTTCTTCATCAACCAAGCATGCCTCATTTTTCTTGATTTCCTCTACATGGTTAGTTTCACAAATAGAACTAGAGGGAATCACGATATTTCTATCATGGCAACATGGGAGATCAAGCATATCATCACAAATGAGCTTAACACCATCATTACAGGATATTTCTTCACTCACCATGTCATTACCTTGTGGTATGCCACATGTTGGTGAAGTGAAAGATGTTGGGGTATGCAAGTAATCGGAGGTGGAAGCAATAGAGAGCTCTTCATGATTTAAAAATGTGGAGAACTCCTCCATTAACTCCCCAAAAAGAATATTGTCTTCATGAAGATTGGACCCACCATATATATCTTCAATTTTGGTCCAAGCATCATGAGCCAACGAACAAGACGAGATTGACTTGAACACCTCGAAGGTTATAGCTTAGTGAATGAAACTTAAAGCTTCACAATCAAGATGCATATCATCAAGTGATGGAGATTGTCCATCCTTTAGATTTGAATTCCCTACAACCACAATCCGTAAAGCATTTGGACCCATGGCCCGAAAGTGACAAAGCATGCGTAATCTCCACATAATGTAATTTGTGCCATTAAAACAAAATGTGTCATCGTGCACTAGTTCACTAGTCGACATCGTTACTCTCTAGGCGGTTAAGCCTAATAAGGAGAGACCTAGCTCTGATACCAATTGAAAGGACCACGATGTCGCCTAGAGGGGGCGTGAATAGGCGTTTTAAAATCTTATACGGATTTGGCTATATCCTAATGCGAAAATAAACTAAGAGGATACTTTTCAAGCACAAATCCTAAATATACCAGGCTAACTAAGTGCACCAACAACTTAGGATAAACAAGATGAGAACAACGAGGATATGAGTAAGCACAAGTAAGTTACACAAACTTACTCAATGTATATCACAAGATATATAAATGAATAATACACACAACCACAAGTAAGCAATACAGGCTTACACAAGTTATGTCACAAGATATGGAAATGAATGTTACAAGCTAGCAATTCACACTAAGCACACGATAGAACAATAATAGCAAGTATGAATTGCGGACTATAAAGTGTTGGCCTAGATAATCTCTACGATATGGTAACCAACACAATATAATGAGGACAACAAGATATAGTGAATGCAAGGTCAAGAGACCAAAGTAAACCACAAGTAGTGGCTAGGGTTAGAATTAACCGAAGACACGGAGACGAGGATGTATCCCGATGTTCACTTCCTTGGAGGGAAGCTAGTCACCGTTAGAGAGGTGGATGTTACCACGAAGGCACACCAACGCCACGAAGGCTCACCCTATTCTCCTTGAGATATCACCACGAAGGCGATTCTCAACCACTAGTGGTAGACCTTGAGGCGGCCTCCAAACCTTCACAAACTTTCCGGGGGACAAATCACAAGTTGATTCCTCACCGGAGCACTCCTACCGCCTAGGAGTCTCCAACCTCCAAGAGTAACAAGATCAAGGGGGAAATGCTCAAGACTTGCTCAAATCACGAATTGCTTTGGTCACAAGAGGGAGAGGGAGAGGATCTATCTTTTGATTGGAACAACTCACAAGAACACTCACTAATCTCTCCGGGATCTAAGATTTGGTGTAGGAGAAGTGAGAGGGAGCCACTTGTGTTCTTGGGACGATTTGGGATGAAGTGCTCAACCCTCCCCCGGAGTGGGAGAGGGATATTTATACCCCCAAAGAAAATAGAGCCGTTTCCCGCAGTTGTTGACCTGCCCGGATGATCTGGACGCATACCCGGATGATCCGGGCAATGCCCGGATGATCCGGGAAGGTCAATATACAATGTGGTGAAGTAGATACCCGGATGTCCGGGAACATAGCCGGATGATCCGGGCAATTCCCGGATGATCCGGGTGGGTAGCCGGATGATCCGGCTAGCGGAATAAGCTTCTGTGATGAATTTTACGAATAACTCGGATGATCCGGGCAAAAGCCCGGATGATATGGGAGAGGACCCGGATGATCCGGCCAAACCAAACTGCTGCAGCCTAGAAACTGAAACAGGCACAACTTTTACATCCGGACTCCGATTTTGATGATCTTGGGCTCGTTTTGAAGCTATGAAAAAAACCCAGGTCCTCACATAGAGAACCACCCAAGATGAACCAAAATGGAGGATGCAAAATATGCAAAGGTTTTATCATGTATTTGGGTAACCTATTTGGCTTTGGATTTTCTTTGGTATATAGGATATGAGTGGAATTGTGTAGAGAAGATGTTGACTTGAGCAAATCTATCACGAACCCCTTTGATCCCCTCTTAATAGTGCGGGATCCCTATAATTCAAGAATCATAAAAGGTCTACACTACATAGCTATCAATAATCCATTCTTGAGTGTATGTGTTCCTTCGGTGTTCATCACTCCACAACACTAACGTCGAAGGAACTAATACCTTTGACTTGAGCCTTTCACTTGAGCTTGAAGTTGAAGTTTCTTCTTGGATAAAGTTGAATGGCAAGACATTGGTGAAGTCTTCAAGTAGCTCCCCCATACACAATGTGGGAAGCTTTGCTTTGTATTTATCTTCATGTGTCCATCATGTGATCATCCACAAGCTTCAAGCATGTAATCCTTCGGGATAGTTATCTTGAACTTGCCCTTGTCAACCATGATCATCAACACTTGATGTCATCCTCTCATAGACACTTGAAATATCTCTCTCGATGCGAGCCCATGAGAATCTCCTCTCAAAAACATAGGCAACACATAGTATGGGTTAGTACACAAAGCGCAATTGACAAATTCTTACCATACCACAAGATCTCACGTGGCACATGATTTGTGCTTGTGTGTTGACCATCTTTGAATTCAATCTTCGATCTTCATCTTGGTCAACCTTAATCTTTGCTCCATGATTAATCTTGATGCACAACTACATGTATATGGCATTCATTCCGAATCCATTCAATATCCTTCTTGCATCACCCATGGAACAAACCTTCCTATATAACTTGATGTCATTGTTTCTTCATAGGAATTTTCATTCATTAACAAGTCTCAATGCATATATAGATGTTGATGGATTTCATCCACCAATTCATCCAATATTCTTCATGCATTGCAAATGGAACTTTCCTTCAAATGTATATCTCAGTGCAAACATTAGTCCATTAGGATTGTCATTTAATTACCAAAACCACACATGGGGACTACATGTACTTTCATCCAGGGATGGCACAGATACACAGAGACTTGACCATTTGAGGTCGGGTCGCTACAGTATTTGAATTACTCTTGTACCTGTGAATTGTTTGACTCGTATGTCTAATGTTCTGATTGACTTGCTGCTTTCAGGGATGCGACGGAACTGAAGTGATGCATGTGCGTCGGCGTCGTTGCGAAACTGAAACTATGCCGGGACGCAGAAACCGAATTTAAGTGATATTTGTGTTGCACCCTAGGTGTTGTTGGTACATGCTGATGCATGCCTGTGTTTGACATATGATGTTTAAACTATGATCTGATCGTGTTATATGGCCTTTGATGTTCTTAGTTTAGATGCCATTGATCTTAAAGATTATGATTTGTTGGTTTTAGTAGTACTTGATGATATGGCCACTGATGCTTCAGCATGTTCAGTAGTAAAGATCGGATTTTTATCGGTGTGTTGTTGAAGTTCATGTTAAAAATGGACCAAATTTGTCCCTGCATGCGAAACACTCATATATGGATAGATGTGGAAGGGGCTTGGGAGGCGGAAGGGGATTTGAGGGGATTTGGTGCGGGGGAGGGGTTCACCAAATCCCCAATAATCCCCAGCCCCTTTGGGGCTTTGTAGGATCGAAAGTATGTCTAGAGAGAGGTGATTAGACTACTTGACCAAATAAAAATCTAGAATTTTTCCAGTTTTAAGTCTTGGCAGATTTTAGCAACTTAGCACAATTCAAGTAATCAATCTACACATGCAATTCTAAGAGTATAGCAGCGGAATGTAAAACAATTGCATATAAAGGTAAAGGGAGGAGTTTGGAGAAAGTAAACGCAATGTAGACGCGGAGATTTTTGGTGTGGTTCCGATAGGTGATGCTATCGTACATCCACGTTGATGGAGACTTCAACCCATGAAGGGTAACAGTTGCGTGAGTCCACGGAGGGCTCCACCCACGAAGGGTCCACGAAAAAGCAACCTTGTCTATCCCATCATGGCCATCGCCCACAAAGGACTTGCCTCACTAGGGTAGATCTTCACGAAGTAGGCGATCTCCTTGCCTGTACAAACTCCTTGGTTCAACTCCACAATCTTGACGGAGGCTCCCAAGTGACACCTAACCAATCTAGGAGACACCACTCTCCAAAATGTAATAGATGGTGTGTTGATGATGGACTCCTTACTATTGTGCTTCAAATGGTAGTCTCCCCAACACTCAACTCTCTTTCATATGATTGGATTTGGTAGAAAGATGATTTGAGTGGAAAGCAACTTGGGGAAGGTTAGAGATCAAGATTTATGTGGTTGGAATGGAATATCTTGACCTCAACACAAGTGTAGATGGTTCTCTCTCAGAAAATGTATGTTAGAAGTGTAGGCATGTTCTGATGGCTCTCTCCACGAATGAAGAGTGGGTGGAGGGGTATATATAGCGTCCACACAAAATCTAACCGTTACACACAAATCACCAAACTCGGTTGGACTGAATTATAAAACTCGGTCAGACCGATTTAGTTCAAAATGTGAGCGTTAAGGTTTTTGGTGGGACCGACATGTCAACTCGGTGGGACTGATTCTATTAGGGTTAGGGCATAACGTAATCTTGGTGAGACCGATTACACAAACTCGGTGGGACCGATTTTGGTAATAGACAAACAGAGAGTTGGTCAGGCAAACTCGGTGGGACTGATTCGCTCGTCTCGGTTAGACCAAAACGTTACGAAGGGGAAACAGAGAGTTTGCATTGCAATCTCGGTGGGACCGATCGCTCATCTTGGTTGGACCGAAACGTTACAAAGAGAAACAGAGAGGTTGCAATCCCATCTCGGTGAGACCGAAATCCCTATCGGTGAGACCGAAGTGACTAGGGTTTGTGGCAGTGGCTATGTCAAGTGAGCTCGGTGGCGCCGGATAAAAGATTTTGGTGGGGCCGAGTTTGATTTTTGGTTTGGGACATATGTGGATATGAGAAAGTAATTGAGGATTTTTGAAGCATATCACTAAGCATTTCGAGTAAGTAACTCATTAAGCAACACCTCACCCCCTTCTAATAGTGTTGTCTTTTCCTATGGACTTAATGTGATCTTGGATCACTAAAAATAAAATGTAGAGTCTTGTGCTTTGAGCTTGAACCAATCTTTTGTCCTTAGCATTTTGAGGGGTTTATTTTCTAATCCATGCCATGCCAATCATTGAGCTTCCCTGAAATATTTATTTTAAAATAGCATTAGCTCAATGAGCTATATGTTGTTACGAATTACCAAAACCACCCAGGGATAGTTGCACTTTCAGACTTGAAAACCCATTCGTGCTGAGGCCTTGTTTGGGACACCGGGATCAAAGGGGTTTTTAGTGGATTTTCCCCGTCGGGCTTAAAAGACCCTAAAAGCCCAAGAGTACCGTTTGGCGCACTGGGCTCCAACCGGGTCAGCCCCGAATATCCCATCCGTTCCTCCCCGATCCATGGGGCTTCCTAGCATCGAGGGGTACCTCGCGGCTCACACGCCTCGTGCGAAAGAGAGACGAGACGCGGCCGCGGTCACAAGAGACGGCCAGAACCGCGCGCAGCCGCCGCCGTCGCTGCTAACTCCGTCGGATGCCTGCTTCCTCTTCTTCCTAGGGAAAGTTGGCCTTCTCCCTCGAGGCACCCCCCCCCCCTCCATCTTCATCTAGGGTTTCTCAATATGGCCGCCGCCGATCCGCCGTTCGCCTCGTCCTCCCCTGCGAGCTCGCCAAGCACACCGTCCCTGATAGCCACGCTCCTCTCCCCTTTCCAGTACCACCGCTGTGAGAGGCCCTCCCTGTTGTTCCTCTGCCTGCTTCCCAATCACATTCGTCCTCCCCCTATTTGAAGTTAGTTGCTGCTAGATCTGGACTACTATTCAAGACAACTCCAACCCTTTTTTGATGTCATTTATGTGTGCCTTAAAATTATACATGTAGATGCTCAAGTAGGATCTCTACCTTCCGGTACTGATTTTATACTCCATAGTAAAAAAAATCCCATTATTATTAGCATATAGTACATATCTGATAACAAAGTAACAAAATACAGCCAACCATTTTGTATTAGATATTGATAATTGGATGTAGTGCAGAAATGTGAGGAGAGAATCATTTTGCTGCACATAAGTTTCATTGGTATATCATCAGTCTGATTAATTTTGACACTGTGTGCTAAAAATATAGCAGGCAATGTCTTGTGTTAGATGTTGATGAAATTCAAAACTGGTCGAAGTTAACTGTTACTGGTGTGATTTGCTAAGATGAGTAAAATACATGCAGACAAGAGCTGGAAATCAATTTCTCATCTGAGATGACTAGTTGTAGTATATTTATGTGGTTGCTAACTGAGCATATGCATGCACATGTCTGAACTAAGAATATACTTAAGTTCTTATTCCTGATTAGCTTAGAACAAACATTTATGATGCTCTTTGTTATAATGTAATAGCGAGCTCTTTCTTATCTTACATGTTCATCAAACTTCAAGAAGAGAGTGCGGTCATGTGGCTTCGGAGCGAAATGGATGAGTTGCCTACCTAGAAGAGGTATTTTGATCTGGTTCATAATGTTCTTGCTTGCTTGGTCTTGTTCTTAAGCTCCTATTCCTGATTAGCTAGAAATCAATTTCTCATCTCCGAACTGAGAATATACATAAGCTCATGTTCCTGATTAGCTTGGAACAAACATGTTTTTCTTGTGAATGAATGCTTTGTCTGCATACTAATTTGAATAAAGGGCAAATAACAGGAAGAAACTGAACCATACTGTTGGGCAATCAGCAAGAAAGTAATTGTAGTGTTTTTGTTAGAGAAATAGATACACTTTGGTAGTGAACAATCATACTAAATCAAATTTTTTAGTTGTATATATGTTTTGTGCATATAAATTTTTAGTTTTGATCTGTACATATATATGATCTGCAGTGTATATGCAAAGAGTTTCTGTCAACCTTTCTCTGCAGTGTATATATGGTCTGTACGTATAAATTTTTAGTCGTGAGTTTTCAGTGCTAGTACTTGATGTGAGATATCTATGTGACCTAATGATAGAGCTTGCTTTTCTCTGTTTGCATCAAGTTAAATCTGGCTCAAGTACATCACATATAAATTTTGTTATACTTTTTGACAAAGGAGAGCGAGTCCATCTGTTTCAGATCATGAAGTATAAGAAACAGACTCCATGCCATATTTCCCCCCTGTTCCTTTTCTTTCTTGCGAAAGTATTTGAAGTACTCTTGTAGTTGTGAATTGTTTGACTGGTATGTCTAATGTTCTGATTGACTTGCTGCTTTCAGGGATGCGATGGAACTGAAGTGATGCATGTGTGTCAGCGTCGTTGCGAAACTGAAACTATGCTGGGAAGCAGAAACCGAATTTAAGTGATGTTTGTGTTGCACCCTAGGTGTTGTTGGTACATGCTGATGCATGCCTGTGTTTGACATATGATGTTTAAACTATGATTTGATCGTGTTGTATGCCCTTTGATGTTCTTAGTTTAGACACCATTGATCTTAAAGATTATGATTTGTTGGTTTTAGTAGTACTTGATGATATGGCGTCTGATGCTTCAGCCTGTACAGTAGTAAAGATCGGATTTATCAGTGTGTTGTTGAAAGTTCATGTTAAAAATGGACCAAATTTGTCCCTGCATGCCAAACACTCATATATGAATAGATGGGGAAGGGGCTTGGGAGGCGGAAGGGGATTTGGTGCCGGGGAGGGGTTCACCAAATCCTCAATAATCCCCAGCCCCTTTGGGGCTTGTAAACCCTTCGTGCCAAACAAGGCCTGAAGTAGCCCCGGCGAGGGAGGGAGGCAAGAGGCGGGGATCACGGCCCCGTCATTGCTTTGCCAGCGAGGAAGGGGATGGTGGCGGTGGATCCGTCGGCGGCCAGTCACGGCACCGCGGGCTCCCTCGCTTCGGCAGACGCCGTCGCTCGCTCGCCCACGACGGCTGCCTTCGACAAAAGGAGGTGGGTTAGGTTCGGGCTGGGTTGGGGAGATTCTATGGTGTATGCGCGTCGCGTCCTTATAGGGCCGGAGGGTAACATAATATTATTCTGTTACTAGTAACAGAAAAGCATATAAAAACGTATGGATCATTTATATAGAGGGGTTGAAGACACTTTGTTTTGTGTGATGCGATTTCATTTTTCCATCTTATAGACCATTCTTTAGTCTTGAGAGGACCCAGTGGGTATCCAGTGGGTATGGGTATCCATCGGGTTTGGACATGGACACAATTTTTCACCCGTGGATTTTTTCATGGGCGGGAAAAGACTGTCTTCATGAATATGGATATGGATTCCATATTGTTCAACCCGATCCAAACCCGACCCATTGCCATCCTTAGTGATAGCTCATTTTGGAGATAGAGCTTTGCTCATCCACTTGATACTTTCTCCTTCGGAGATCGCGACCTCTACGAAGAAGATCCCCCAAGTGGATTCAAGACCCTTCACGGGAAGACCCCTCAAGACCTCCTCACGGAGAAGAACTGCCGCCTCTTGTATCGTCCTTTGTTGCATTTGGATCTTGTATCACCCTTTATGTTCATGGATCCAGCACATGTGTGATCGTTCCCGTTGATTTGAGTGTTTTTCCTCGTGTTTCCCCTCGCGTTCTTTGTGTTCTTTGTGTTCTTCGTAGGATTCCCTCCATTTCGTGAAAGATCAGCCTTAGGGTTTCCACCCTACATCAATTTGCCTCTTATCAGTTGTGCCTGCTATTGTGCTGCTAATGTGGTGCACATTTAAATGGGGTGAGCAGAACACAAACGTATATGCAACCAAACAGTTGTGGTTTGCATTTGCTCAACCCTTAAGCACATATGCAGGAAACCAAACACCCACCCTAAAGTGCTCATTTTTTTCTCGAATACGCACGAGAGAGTGTGTATCATTCATTAGAGAAGAAAGGGTACGAAACCCATGTCCACCATTACAAGGTTATTTACAAGCGGATTTCCCGCCTACCCTCCGACTACCAACGGTAACTACTCGCTCACATCCCACGCAACTGGAGCTACCTCAAACCCTATGTTATCCTCCTTAAAGAGACCCGCTTTCGCCCAAAGTTGTCCTTCCCCGTGAATCCACTGCATGGAGCGTTGAAACGACGGCGTTGCTCCATTAAACACCACGTCGTTCCTATGTTTCCAGATTGTCCACATGACCAGTAGACATTTAGCTCTGTGCGCTTTTCGGTTAGCCGAGGCATCCTCCTGCCACAAACACCATTGCTCAAGCGATTCCCCGTGTTTGGGCTGGAGCTCCACCTTGTTAGCAAGTCTGCTCACCGCCAGCCAAATCTATTTCGCAAAGCTACATTCCAACATCAGGTGCTGCATAGTCTCTTGTTGCTGATCACACATGGGGCAGGCTGCTTGGTGAGGTAGGCCGCGCCGTGCAAGCCTATCCGACGTCCAACATCTATCCTTTAGGGCTAGCCAACTGAAAAAACGACACCGTAGCGGTGCCTTGGATTGCCAGGTGAAGTCCGTAGTTGGTGAAACTTGCCATCCGGAGAACCCCACCACATAATCCGAACGAGTTGAAAAACATCCACTGCTCTCCCATGTCCAGCTCATAGAGTCTGGAGTTTCATCATCGAGTGTAATGCTTGAAACGCAAGTCCACAGGAGGAGGTATTGATCCAGGGCCTCCAGTGACAGTTCTATGCCAACATGCAGTGCCCAACTGCCATCCCGCAACACCTCCGCCACCAACTTAGATTGCCGCACACGTTTTGGAACCCGACCGTATATTATTGGTGCTATATCTCTGACTCGCCCGCCCATGATCCATCTATCCTCCCAGAAAAGAGTAGCTTTCCCATCTCCAGGGGCCTTTTTTTGCGGGTAGGACAACTTTCCAACTATCTACAAAAATAAGGTTTGCCCGGCTCCAATAAGAGAGGGGTTGACAGTGGCATGTCTTTGGCTCACTCTAGTGCTTGTAGTTGTCGGTAAGTGGTCCAAAGATATGTTTGTAATTTTGGTTACCTCTCATGTTCTATGTACTTCCATAAATGACCATGAATAGATTGGAAGTTTCTCTAAAAAAATCGATGCAATGAAGGCAACCAAACAACATGCAAAATGTTGGTTTTTTGCTTGTTTTTGCTCAGGCTGGGTTGAGATGGCTTTGAAATGCAGGTACTGTTGGAGAAGGCAATCAAACACACCCCATTTAGATCCAATCTTCGTTTTGTCTGTGTGTGTTCGTATGTTTACAAGTTTGATCCTTTCTATCTACAACTCTTCATCGAAGATGGTTACTGCTCTTTGGTCCTATGGGACCTTTTTTGCGGGTAAGCCTTATGGGGCCTTTTTTTGCGGGTCGGACACTTTCCAACTATCTACAAAAATAAGGTTTGTCAGGCTCCAATAAGAAAGGGGTTGACAGTGGTATGCCTTTGGCTCACTCTAGTGCTTGTAGCTGTCGTTAAGTGGTCCAAAGCTATGTTTGTAATTTTGGTTACCTCATGTTCTATGTACTTCCATAAATGACCATGAATAGATTGTAAGTTTCTCTAAAAAAACAAGAAAATCATGTGCTAACGCTTCAAGGAGGAAAAAGGGTAAAAGCTGGCGTTGTTTCCCAGTTTCTCCAGGGGTTGCATGTGGTACAACCAATCTAAAAATTGTTTAGAACGTGATAGATCTAAGAAAAAGCATATATAGAATATCAATCTTGGAGGGAACTCATGCTATGATTTGACTCGAGAAAACAACACAACAAGCTAATTAGATCTTAATCAGCAGTTATCCCTAAATTTCCGTGTGAAGCCCTCACAATTCAGTTTATCTTACACCAAGAATAGAGAGAGAAATTTACATTTATGAACATGTGGAGACAGCTTTGGATACAAACTGTTCGCAGAGACATCATCAGCATGCCCCAAAAGGTAGGCCAACAGCAACTCATGTCTGTCGCCTCTTCTTACCACTTTCGGTACCTAAAATAAAGCTTCTCTGGTGTATATCTCACCGTATACCTAAAACTGTACAAAGCTTGCATCTGTACTGGCGTTTGATAGCTAGGGGTGCTGAGGAGTGCGTGGAGAGCAAGGCATTCTTACAGGGGAGAACACCACAGTAAGGGGCGCGTGATCTGAGAGGCTGTAGTTCTCAGGCCACATGCCCTTCTCAACTTCTGGGGGGAACAGAACAGCTTCCTTCACAGTGAAGCCAAAGGTCTCGTCGTTCGGCTCAAATGTGACGATGCTTCCTTCAGCGACGTCGATTTCAGTATCATCCTCCTCTTCTTGGTTGTAGCATTTTGGGCTCCAGATACACCGCTTCAAGTGTTTAAGAAACAATATTAACTGGAGATTCTGAGTAGAATAATTCCACGTTTGAGAAATATTTTTAAACATTAGAGATAGGACAACATTGGCCATTTGGCATTTAGATTTGAGGTGGTCATGAACTTAAATCGCAATGATTTCAGTTTTCTTTGTCATTGCAATTTTACTCTGAGGTAACTGATAAAGAGCATACTGTCTGTAAAAAAACATGTCCAAGCAAAGCTGATACACAAAGTATTCCCAATACTGTAAGAAATTTCAGGCTATTTGCAGTCATCTGCCATTAAATTTTAGATCCATCCTAGGCATTAGAGATGTGTTCACCGAGAACATGCTCTGCCATAAGTTTCCAAGGCCGGTCTGACCTTATGGAACTTCAAATTTCTGTTGAACCCAAATTTTAATCACATGGCATGTGCTGCTACGAGTTACCAATTGGCCATTAATATTTTTTAAGTTCTAAATCTTGTTGACATCATTGTTTATTTTGTTATACTTGCATTGTTATGTACGCAAGGGGTTACATGGACTTGGAGTTGTAATTGGTGTGGATAGGTATGAGTCATGTAGGAGTCGGACATGTTATATCCTAGACCTCTTATATATCGAGGGGCACCACACGTCGTAACCTATGACGACTTGATAGCAGCAGGTATGCGGGGGAGCCGACGACCTATGCCAGCGCCCGGGTGGCGGGTGTTGCGGTATCTTGAGGATGAGCGCCCATAGTCATTGCCCCGGGGATGTAGGCATATCGGTAAATCTCGTTAACAAATATCGTGCCTTCTTGTGTCGTCTATGATCTTGCTTTAGTGTTTTATTTTAACAAGTGGTATCATGAGCAAGGTTGCGAGAACACTATGCGGAAGATCATCTTGAGGTATGAGGATCATGCTCGACGGGTGCCGGGAACGTTCGATTGGCGCAAGGTTGAGCATGGCGGCGATCGCGGATGCCGTCGGTGGTGTCAGCCACTTCGGGCAGGAGGCCTGGACCGTTCGATGGGCTGTGGTCGGTAAGGATCGGCTAGGCGTGGCGCTCGGACCGGCGTAGTGGTTGTTGAAGACGTTGCGGAGGCGACAGATTCGGCTCGCGATCAGACCGACGGCCAAACGTGGAGGACGGCCGGATAGATCAGAGTGTGAGAGCATCGAGATGATGTGCTTGGTGTTGTACAAGGGCGGCGGCGCGGCACTTGGACGATTGTGTCAGCGATGCGGGTAGCCAGGGTATGAAATGTCTCGTGCATAGGCGATGTGCTAGGTGGCGACTGTTTCAGCAAGGTTGGCATGCTGTGAGTACACGCGACAGGGCAAGTTACAGATCGTTGGCGAAGAACCAAGATCGGAACAAGGCGAAGCTATCGTCAAGATCAGCGGCAGAATTTTCTGAGGAACGTGGATAGATGAAAGGAAAGGTTATGGCGTGAGGCTGTGTATGCGACTTCATGTCGTGTGGCAGCTGGTCTCCTTGGATGAGGTGCACCGCACAAGGAAAGGAAATCGTATCGGCGCAGGAGTTCAGGGGATTAACACACAGCCAGCCAATCTACAAGGTGATACATGTGTGCGTGTATACGTGTTTGGTCCAGGGAACAAAGCCTGCTGCTGCTTGCGATTAACAAAAGGGAAAAAAGAAAAAAGGATACTTGTGCGTGCATGACGGTCCGTTCGAGATTGGATATGGTGCAAACTATAACAGGCTGTGACTCTATTTCCGTGTATAGGAAGAAAAAGATGGAGCCCAGGTGATCCAGCGTAAATAAAAGGCTGGAGAAGGGAGGCAGCAAAGTGCACACAAAAATCAATATGCAGATTCAGGAAAAAGGTGGACCGGTCTAGTTTTCGGCGAGAGCTAGTTTGACCAGCCACGGTGATTTCTGAAGGGTAGATAGGGTGTGGTGCAAGTCAGGGTTCTTGGTAGATCATGTACTGCGGCGTGGCTTCAGACAAAGAATACGGGATCAATGATCTTTTTCGTGAGGAAGTCGCAGAGGAAAACAAGGGCGGTAAGATCGGCGGCAACAGGTCGGTTAGATCGCAGCTCGGCATGGCGCCAGGGTTCACCAAGTTTGATGTGGAGAAATTCGATGGCACGGGTAACTTCGGTCTATGGCAGACAAGAGTCAAGGATCTTCTGGCGCAGCAGGGAATCTTGAAGGGTTTGCAGGAGACGAAGCCGGCCAAGGTTGACGACGATGTGTGGGAGGATATGCAAGTGCAGGTGGCCGCTACCATACGACTTTGTCTTGCGGATCAGGTCGTGTATAATGTCATGGATGAAGATTCTCCTAAGAGAATTTGGGACAAGTTGGCAAGTCGTTCTATGTCCAAGTCAGCGACCAATAAGCTGTATTTGAAGGAAAAGTTATATGGGTTGAAGATGCAGGAGGGATTGGATCTTGTAGAGCATGTGAATGCCTTTAATCAGTTGGTCACAGATCTAGCGTGTCTGGATGTGAAGACTGATGACGAGGATAAGGCACTACTTCTTGTTCCGTTGCCACCGTCCTATGAAGTCAACCGTCAATAATGAGGACATCGCTGCAGCCTTGCTTGGACATGAGTTGATGAAACAAAAGAATGCCGCTGAAAAGGAGAGTACTGAAGGTTTGGGGTTGGCAGTTAAAGGTTATCAGCTCAGGAAGGGACAAGAGACGAAGAAGAAAAGGAAGAAAAAGGCGCAGTGCTACAGATGCAAGGAGTGGGGACATATAAAGAGGAAATGCCCAGAACTGAAGGGTGGGGAAGTGATAACCTGGCTACTCATGGTGATGACTCGAACAGCAGTACTGATGCCCTCGTAGTATTAGACATACGGTCAACAAAAACTGAAGTGTGGATGTTGGATTCAGCTTGCTCTTCTCATGCGACGCCCAACATGGAGTGGTTCTCTTCGTACAAGTCTAGTGAGTTTGGTTTGATTTAGCCTATGTTGGCGATGACACAGGTTATCGTGCTGCTGGAGTAGGTGACATCAAAGTCAAGATGTTTGACGGAGTTGGGCAGATGCTTCGAGGAGTCAGGCATGTGGCAAGGCTAAGAAGGAATCAAATTTCGCTTGGTGTTCTTCATGCTGGTGGTATGGAATTCCGTTGTGATCGGGATAAGAAGACCATGAAAATCATGGAAGATGGGGTAATCGTGATGATAGGAGAGAGAACGGCTTTGCATCTTTACAAGTTGCAAGGGAGCACCTCTGTTTTCGAGTCGTTCGACTAGTCGCGACTAGTCGACGACTAGTCGATGAGTCGCTGCTCCAGGTTCGACTCAAACTCTCGACTCGACTCCTGGCATGAGTCGAGCGACTCGAGCGACTAGTCTCGACTAGTCACGACTAGCCGCTCTTTCTGGGTCGAGCGACTCACTTAAATTGAGCCCAACTGTTATATGGGCCGGCCCATCTCCCCTGGAAACCTAGATCGATCATCCCCCACCCCCTCCCCCGATCGAACCCTCTCCAGCCGCCACCCCTGGTTGCCCCTGCTGCTGTTCTGCTCCTCCCCTCCTATGGTGTGCTCCTCCCCTCCTCCCCTGCTACTGTGCTCCTCCCCTCCCCTGGTTGTTGTTCCTGCTGTTGTGCTCCTCCCCTCCTCCCCTGGTTGAAGTGGCTGCTGGTGTGCCCCTCCCCTTGTTGCTGCTGCTGCTGTTGAGCACTTGTGCTCCTCCCCTGGCTGCTGCTTAACTCAGGTCGACTCGTCGCCATGTCGACTCATCGACCATGAGTCTAGACTAGTCTAGACTAGTCTAGAGTCGCCCCCCCTGAGCGACTCGTCGACTCATCGACTCGAAAACATTGGGGAGCACTATTGCAGGTGGAGCCATGAAGAGTGGAGCTGTAGGAGTAGCGGTGGAGTCCCACGGTGGCGGCGGGTCTGACCCATCGGGTGGCTCTCAGTAAGCTACAAATAAGACAAAGCAAGTCTGGAATACATGGAGGTTCGAGCATGGATGACTTCTAGGTGGTGGAGAATATTCGCCAAGGTGGAGTTTGTTATACTTGTGTCGAATATTATGTACGCAAGGGATCACATGGACATGGAGTTGTAATTGGTGTGGATAGGTACAAGTCGTGTAAGTGTCGGACACGTTATGTCCTATGCCTCTTATATCGAGAGGCACCACAAGTTGTAACCTATGACAACTTGATAGCAGTAGGTACACAGGGGAGCCGACAGCTTGTGCCGGCGCTCGGGTAGTGTTGACGCACAAAAGTGGCAGTCATAAAAGTAGCTTAGCCTCTATCAAGACTAATTCAAACTTATGATTGAAAGCCACCTCCGGATAGCTCTCTTCAAGGAGATCAAGATGGATACGAAGATGGTCCGAAACGGAGCTCGGATGCAAAAGTTGTGACAATTGCAGAGATGATCTTGTGGACATCAGAGTATAAAATGGCCAGAAACTCGATTAAGATGGCCTCTGATAGAAAATGTTTCAACACGAAAGTTGTGTGTCTCGTCGAAAGAGTTGATTTTGATATAAAAATCATCTTAATCCAAGGTCGTATGCAACCTGTATGCAACCTATGGAGGCAAAACAAGGTCAGAAACAGAAGCTGCAGAGTCATTTCGAACCGACCGAGTTGATTTGACTCGGTGAGACCGAGTTGATCCAAAAAATTAGAGAAGGTTGGCAACGTTCACTCGGTGGGACCGAAGCAAACCAATCAGTGAGACCGAGTTGATCCGGAAAATTAGAGAAGGTTGGCAACGTTCACTCGGTGGGACCGAAGCAAACCAATCAGTGAGACCGAGTTGATCCGGAAAATTACAGAAGGTTGGCAACGTTCACTCGGTGGGACCGAAACAAACCACTCGGTGGCTCCGAGTTGATCCGGAAAATTGCCAAAGATTCCTATCCGAGTTAGGTTTGGGTTTTTGACGTTTTGGACGGACTTTTTAGTCCTTCTCTTGTACGGGAAGTCCAACCGCCTCATAAATAGATCAGAGGTGATGGCCGATTGAACAACACGCAATCAACAAATCAATATACTACTTTTTACCCTAGTTTTTACATCTCTCCCTTGTTCTTTCTCTCTCGTTATTCGTTCGTTCTTCATGTTGAAGGGCAGCGATCCTCGAGGCTCTAGGGGCGAGCAAATCGACCTAGGGCAGCCCATAGTCGCCGCGTGTCCAGACGGGGTCCCTCTCAGGCGCGTGGGGTTTCGGGTCCTCAAAAGCACCCGCTGGTTTGCTTGCATACCGCGCTTCCGGATGGGTCCCCTTCGACGTGAGCTGCGGTGCATCACTCTCGGCGTTGGAGGTACACGGTGACGTGTTCGTGTGCGAACACAATTTTTAGCGACTCCGCTAGGGACGAAAGATCAAGAATCATTATCAACCATGTCGGATCTCCCCAAGCACACAGAAGTTAGCACCGATAACATCATTAAGCCCGATCTTGATGAACTATCGGATGAACATCGCCAAGCCTACGAAGCGCTCAAGAAACAGCTTGAGGAGGATTTAAAGGCGCTAAAGAGGAAGCGCGAGGAGCAGGATTTGGAGGCGTTTCTTGCAAATTTCAAGAAGGACCATCAAGGCAACATTACTCCGGTTGGAAACGTCAATTTTCCTCCTCTCACTGATGAACAAGATGAAATCACTGTGAGTAAAGTTTTTTCTCCAAAGCAAGTGGCTGTGATTGAAAGTCTTGTTAGCAAGGGTAATGTGATGACATACAATTCTTTCGTAGCATGTGCTAATGCTCAGAAAACTATTCCTCCGTCATCTAGTGGCACTGTTGGTATATCTAAAAACCCTAGTCAAACTTTACCTATTTCATCGGCACCTCCTATGCAACAACAATATAATATGTTGTTGAATTTTTACCCTAGTCAAACCAATCAGCTTGTGGCTACACCGACATATCCTAGTCCTATTATGAGTGTGCCCAATTCGGCGTCAACGCCGAATCACTTTGTCACACCACCCATAGGCACAAGCATGTTTGGTCTTCCGCCGAATTATGGCTCGACGCCCATCCCACAAATTGCACCACCAGCTAGTACTCATGTTGCTCCTATGTCATTGCCACGAGCATCTTCATCTACCTCAGATCCAATTTTAGCGAAATTAAGGGAGGATTTGATTTGCATAAGATGTTTATAGAAACTTTCGGAAACGAGCCGAAAGTAAAGAGTCGTGTGTACCAAAAGCCTTATCCTGAACACTTTGATGCAGATTTGTACCCTCAAGGTTACGAGGTTCCTGATTTTGTTAAATTTAGTGGAGAGGGCACGAAAACGACATGGGAGCATGTTAGTCAGTATCTAGCGCAGTTAGGTGAAGCAGGTTCCATAGAAGAATTGAAAGTGCGTTTATTTTCCTTATCTTTAACTGGCACCGCATTTTCATGGTTTGTTGCTTTACCACATGGTTCAATTCTCTTATGGTCGCAATTAGAGCAAAAGTTTCATGATCACTTTTATAGCAGTGATAATGAGCTTAAGTTGTCACATCTTAACATCGGTTAGGCAAAAACATGATGAATCGATCACCGATTATGTCAAGAGATTGAGAGATATAAAAAACCGATGTTATAGCTTAGTGATAACTCAGAGAGACTTGGCGGGTCTTGTTCTTAATGGTTTAAAAACTCACATTAAAGAGAGGCTAGAAAGTTATGAGTTTTTGAATATTAACCAAGTCTTACAAAAAGTTTTGGCTCAAGAGAGTCGAAGTAAAGAGGTTCATAAGTCTACAACCGATCATCCTAGAATGCATATGCTTGAATACAATGATGATAATTCGAACGATGAGGTTGATGTCTATACTACTGAGTTTGTTTGGTCCTCAAAGGCCAAACCCTATACATGCAATGCTCTTAAGCCGATTCGCAAGAATCTGATGAGGAGATGAAGTTTACTTTTGATATGATAAAATATTTGATGCTCTCTTGCAAGATAAGATGATTAGAATATCACACACCATACCGCCGTTTGATGAGCTGAAACGGCGTGCTTATTGCAAGTACCATAATTCATTTTCTCATGCTACTACCGATTGTAATGTTTTTCGACGACAGATACAATCGGCCATTAATGAAGGACGGTTGAATTTTGCTGAGATGCAAGTTGATAAACAACCCTTCCCGATAAACACCATGGACTTGGAGGAAAAGAAAATGTTAATTCGGCCTAGCATAGCCAAATCTGCTAATAAAGATAATGTTGTTATTGGTGAACCCAAGAAAGGCAAGGAGGGTGACAAAGTCTTGGGAAGAGAGGTTGTGCTTGATAAACAACCTGATGGCAAGGAAGTATTGAAGATCACCATAAAAAATCCTGCACTCGGGGGGCAACCACAGGTACAAGAAGATACTCATGTTGAATTTATCAAGCCCAAGAATGCAGAAATTGGCAAGTGGGAAAAGAGTGAAGCTAAGCGCAAGCGAATCAAGCCAACTTTTGATATGTTGCTATCCAAATATGCAAGTCAAGCGGCCGGTTCTAGCTCTAATCAGCCATCACATTCAAAGCGTTCAAGATCGCCTCCGAAGCAAGAGTTTCGACGCTATGCAAGGCCATATGGGTCATGGGCACCGACACCATGGATGTCACAACCCCCCTATGCGCTATATTATATGAGAGGCTTCAATGGAGGATGGGGGCAGCCCCCAATGGCTCCTTATGCTTTTCATATGGGGTGGGCAGCACCTAGAAGGCCTGTTCGCGAGAGGCTTTATTATCCCACACAAGGCCGTTCGAGCCATGGTGCTAATCGGCCAACAAAAAATTCTCCAAGCAAGGTCAGTAAAAAGGGTTCCATGGCTAATGATCATGAGGCCAGCACAAGCAAGGCCACACCTAGGGATCCCAAATACACTCAACCTCAGTGGTGTCCTCCCGGTTTAACTAAGACCATGAAAAGGAGATTACAAACGCATGAGGAACCACGAGAAGGTAGAGCGCAAAGAAGAGAAGCAAATGGACGAATTGTTCAATGAAATTCGGCCCATGGCACTCACGAAACAAGTATGGAGGCCTAAACAAAAAGAAAATGCAGATGCTTCTACATTGGCTATAGCAACACCTACACCACCAAAAGAGGATGATGCAACCCCTATTACATCGCCCATGCCACCTGAAACATCCCCTTCAGTTGAGGAAACTTCTGTTAGGGAAATATGCAACTTGATATTATTAGGAGGCCAAAGCCATCATATATACATGTACAAGAGAATGCCAAGAGGCTAGAATACAAAAGGCAGGGCCATGCTCAATATAACTCTAACACCCCCCCTCAAACTCATGGTGGATCCACAACACTGAGTTTGGAGAGGTGAAATCCATGTTGTGCTCTAGTCTGGGCCTTCGTGAAGAAGTCTGCTAGTTGTAACTCGGAAGGCACATGCTGAAGACCAATAACATGATCCTGCACAGCGGCGCGCACAAAGAAAGCATCAACACCAATATGCTTGGTAAGCTCATGCTTCACCAGGTCCCGCGCAATACTGATAGCACCTGTACTGTCTGACAAGAGGGTGGTAGGTGTAGTAACAGAAACACCAAAATCCTCCAGTAACCATCGTAACCAAGTCACCTCTGTCGTCAGAAGAGCCATAGCTCGCAACTCGGCCTCTGCACTCGAACGAGAAACTGCAGTCTGTTTCTTAGTCTTCCAGGCAATGAGAGAACCACCAAGAAAAACACAGTAAGCAGAAAGTGAACAGCGGTCCGAAGGATCACTAGCCCATGTAGCATCTGAATAGGCCTGGAGCTGTAACGAGCTAGAACGGGGGAAAAGAGACGACGAGAGATCGTGCCACGAAGATATCGTAGAACACGAAGAAGGTGGCTATAGTGGACTGAAGTGGGAGCAGAAACAAACTGACTCAGAATATGGACAGGATAGGAGATATCCGGACGTGTGACAGCAAGATAGACAAGACTCCCAACAAGATGACGATAAGGCGTCGGATCAGACAAGGGCTCACCATCAGAAGCACGAAGATTAAGATTGAGCTCCATAGGAGTCTCAACAGTGCGCTCATCACTAAGAGCCGCACGAGTAAGAAGATCCTGGATATACTTTTCTTGGGAAATAAAAAAGCCAGCAGAGGTGGACGAAACCTCAATCCCAAGAAAATAACGAAGAGGGCCAAGATCAGACATAAGGAACTGCTCACTTAGGCGGGCCTTGACAAAGGCAATGTACTCAGAATCGTCGCCAGTGATGATCATGTCATCAACATACAGAAGAAGAAGAGTCCTACCACGAGAAGAAAGGTGAACAAACAATGCTGGATCATGAGCACTAGGCAAAAAACCAGCGGCAGTCACCACAGAGGCAAAGCGCTCAAACCAGGCACGGGGGGCTTGCTTAAGGCCATAAAGAGAGCGACGAAGACGACAAACCATGCCATCAGGAACAGAATACCCAGGTGGTGGCTGCATATAAACCTCCTCACGCAACTCACCATTTAGAAAGGCATTCTTCACATCAAGCTGAGACACGGACCAATGGCGAACAGAGGCCACGGCGAGAAGTGTACGAACAGTGGTCATATGGGCCACGGGAGCAAAAGTCTCATCGTAATCACGACCATGCTCTTGCTGGAAGCCACGAGCCACAAGACGAGCTTTATAACGCTCAAGAGAACCATCAGAGCGAGTCTTTATCTTATAGACCCACTTACAAGTGATGGGACGAACACCGGGAGGAAGAGAAACCAGATCCCATGTGCCGGTGCGCTCAAGGGCAGCAATCTCCTCTGCCATCGCAAACTGCCATTCAAGATGCACAATAGCATCTCAATAAGAAGTCGGCTCAAGAACGGTCGAAAGACCATAGCGAGAAGGAGAATATCGGTCAGGGGGCGGACAAGGCCGAGAACGAAGACCATAAGTCAGTTGAGAGGAGGAAGATGACACACCAGAAGTAGTGGGCACATCAGTAGACTCATCCACAATACGTGGACGGCGAGTATAATGAAAAGGAAAGGAGGGAAGAGGTGGAATCACTGGAGACGTAGACGGGGAATGTATCGATGAAGGTGGAGAAGGGGGATATATTGGTGATGAAGGTGCAGAAGGTGAAGATAGCGATGATGAAGGTGGCGAGTCATGTGATGAGGGAGGAGAAGAAACCGTAGGAGAGGACGGCATCGAATCTGCAACAGCGGGACGAAGAGTAGGAATACTGGGCACAGATGGAGGTGTATCCGGAAACGTAAGAAAAGAGATATCCTCTGTGGAAAAGGCCGAGGAGGATGGACGCGGGTAGAAGGGACGAGACTCATCAAAGGTCACATCCCGAGAAATACGCATCCGACGACCGATGGGATCCCAACATCGATAGCCCTTATGCTCATCACTGTATCCGAGAAAGACACACTCAACAGACTGAGCAGTCAGTTTGGTGCGTTCACGAGGGGCAAGCAAAACATAGCAAACGCAACCAAACAAGCGAAGCACCGAATAATCAGGAGAACGACCAGAAAGGCGCTCGAGAGGAATTCCACCCTGTAAAGCAGCAGATGGCTGAATGTTAATGAGATACCTGGAAGTGGTAACAGCCTCAGCCCAGAAGTGAGGAGGAAGAGAGGCAGCGATCATCATCGCGCGTGCCGTCTCAAGAAGGTGACGATGCTTGCGCTCAGCCACACCATTCTGAGCATGAGCACCAGGGCAAGAGAACTGAGGAAGGGTACCTTGCTCAGCAAGGAATCCTCGCAGTGCATGGGAGATATACTCACCAGCTGAATCTGCGCGAAAAACACGAATAGGAGTGGAAAACTGGGTTTGAACCATGGCAGCAAATTTTTTGTATATAGATAAGACCTCACTACGAGAAGACATGAAATAGATCCAGGTGTACCGTGAAAAATCGTCTATAAAGATAATATAGTAGCGGTGACCCCCTTTTGAAGCAAAGGGAGCCGGACCCCAAACATCAGAGTGAACAAGGTCAAAAGGGCGCTCGGACATCGACTCACTATGAGGATACGGTAGTTGAATCTGCTTACCAAGCCTACAACCCATACAATCCAACGAAGCGTTGCCGGACACAGACCCCAGAACACCGCGCTGAACCAAAGATGAGAGACGAGAACCACATAAATGTCCAAGACGATGATGCCACTGCTGAAAAGAGCTAGTAGATGCAGCGACAGGGGCTATGGGACTGGCAGCGGTGGCAGCGGAAGGAAGACGTAGCCAGTCAAGCTCCCAGAGACCATCAGAGCGTCGAGGGCCAGCACCAAGTAGAGCGCCCGTGCGACGATCCTGGACAGAACACGAATCAAAGTCGAGGATAACCCTACAACTAGAGTCAACAATCTGACCACCAGATATGAGTTGCATGGTAAGTCGAGGAACATGAGCGACAGAGGGAACATGAAATGAAGAAATGGTAAGAGTGCCTCGACTAGCTACTTGGAGGGGAGTGCCATCAGCCGTAAGAACGCGAACAGGAGACTCAACAGGTTGAACGGAAGTCAAAGTGGAAGTATCATATGTCATATGAAAAGATGCTCCAGTATCAAGAATCCATGGGGATATACCTGAATGAGTAGAAGGTGGTTTCTCAATGCCAGAAGAGTCATCCACAGAACATGCAGAACTTGTCGGTGAAGAATCCCAAGTAGCAAGCAGAGATTTCAGCTGCGCAATCTCACACGAAGACAAGGACACGACGGAAGAGGTCGAGGTAGAAACACCTGCCGATAATAAGCGGTCTCCACCACCCATAGAAGCCGCATGTAGAGTCGACCGAGAGTGGCGAGTCGACGTAGAGCCATACGTGGAAACCACTTGGTGAGTCGACACAGAGCGATCCCCGCCGTGCGCGGAAGCCGCGGGAGGAGTCGATGTAGAGCGGCCAACAACACCGACGGAAGTCGCAAAATGTGTCGAAGTAGAGCGACAACCACCATCTTCAAACGGGCGAGCACCAAGCACCGAGAGAAGGCGCATGTGCGAGACAGCATCAATGTATGGAACACCGTCAAAAAACATCGAGCGGCGATGAAGAGGTGTACCCGACAAAAGCATTTTACCAGTTTTTTTTTTACTTTTTTTTCTCTCTTTTTTTACTCAAAACTCCAATCCAATAGACCACGCCCAAAACAGGGCCAAAGTGTCAACAACAGCAAAGGCTCGAAACGTGTCCCGAGTTGCCACGCACAGCATAACACACGAAGCGGCCTCGACACGAATGGAGGCGGCAGTTGACTGGTGTTCACGGACGGACGGGCGGAAGAGGCAGATGCGAAGCCTGCAGGGGTCGCCGGCGGCACTGAAGAACCAGCACGCGAAAAACGGGCGGGTCCGATGGGCGAGATGGAGCGAAGCCGGCGGCGGCCAGAGGAGCAGCGCCGGATAGGCAGCGGGCGGCGGCCTGATCACTGGCGACGGCGGAGGGCCTTCTCGGGGGCGGCCTGGCAGGGAGGAAGGGCCGGCGCCCTGGGTGGGGTGAGCCAGATGAGATGCTGTTTGCGCGGGGAATCAGATACCTGCGATCTCCCTGGTACTCCCGATCTTCCCTTGACCCTTGATCTCTTCTTCTCTCCCTTCGATCTGGTTGTGGCGTGGTGAAGAGAAGTGGCTAGATGTGGTAGCGTGAGAAGTGGTGGTGTGATGTGGTGGTGTTGGGGCTGGATTGAGCAGGTTGGTGCACCAGCAGACAGCCACGGGGAAGGAGGAGTGGCTGCCGGCAGGGAAGAAGACAGCGACGGCCAAGAGTACCTGTGGACGCAAGATGGGATCGGAGGAAGCACGAGTTGCGCGTGCGGAAAAAACCTAAAGCTCTAATACCATGTTAGGGAAATATGCAACTTGATATTATTAGGAGGCCAAAGCCATCATATATACATGTACAAGAGAATGCCAAGAGGGTAGAATACAAAAGGCCAAGGGCCATGCTCAATATAAACAACTTCAAGTCCAATATACACATTGGGAGATGAAGATGAGATGGTGGATTACGAATCTACGCCGGTTCGGGAAGGTATGGATATTAATATGGTGTATTACTTACCTACCGAGTTGGGTGCTATAGGTGAAGGAGAGGTGGCCCAGCTGGATTTTGGTCCTAAGAACGCTATCTTCGAGAAGCCAAAAGAACCGGTGAAACACTTGAAGCTATTGTACCTCAAAGGTCATATTAATGGATCGTCGGTTGCTAGGATGCTCGTTAATGGTGGTGTTGTGGTAAATCTTATGCCCTATTCGGTCTTCAAAAAGTTGGGGTTAGATAATAATGCATTGGTGAAGACCAATATGGTACTTAACGGAATTGAGGGTAAAGAAAAGACAGAGGCCAAAGGTGTGATGTGCATGGAACTCAATGTGGGAAGCAAAACTTTGGCCACTACATTCTTCATCGCCGAGGTGCAAGGTAACTATAATGTTATATTAGGCCGCAACTGGGTTCATGCTAACCAATGTGTGCCATCTACCATGCATCAATTCTTAATACAATGGGTCAACAGTGAGGTAGAAATCATTCACACGGATAATTCGGCTTGTGTTGCTTTGGCCGATGCATCGATGGATTGGAATCATCCCGATGTTACTTGCTTAACAGGGCGTGACCTCTCGGAATTTGATTTCCTTAGTGCCACAAGGAACGGGTTCATTCCCATCTCTTTAAAGCTGATTGGTGGTAATCGGCTCCAAGGTATCATGTAAACAAGAAGTTAAAATCAATGGCCGATATAGAATTATCGCCCTAAGCATGAACATGGCCAATATAGATTTATCGCCCTAAGCACATATAAATGGCCGATGGAGTGTTGACATCGTCCTTAGAAAAAACACAATATAGGTTATTTTTCGGCACGCTAGCTTTGCCAAAAAACAGGGGGGCATGTGTTGACGCTCAAAAGTGGCACAGTCATAAAAGTAGCTTAGGCTATATCAAGACTAAATTCAAACTTATGATTGAAAGTCACCTTCGGATAGCTCTCTTCAAGGAGATCAAGATGGATACGAAGATGGTCCGAAACGGAGCTCGGATGCAAAAGTTGTGACAATTGCAGAGATGATCTTGTGGACATCAGATTATATAATGGCCAGAAACTCGATTAAGATGGCCTCTGATGGAAAATGTTTCAACGCAAAAGTTGTGCGTCTCATCGAAACGGTTGATTTTGATATAAAAATCGCCTTAATTTGAGGTTGTATGCAACCTATGGAGGCAAAACAATGTCAGAAACAGAAGCTGCAGAGTCATTTCGGACCGACCGAGTTGATTTGACTCGGTGAGACCGAGTTGATCTGGAAAATTAGAGGAGGTTGGCAACGTTCACTCGGTGGGACCGAAGCAAACCAATCAGTGAGACCGAGTTGATCCGGAAAATTACAGAAGGTTGGCAACGTTCACTCGGTGGGACCGAAACGAACCACTCAGTGGCTCCGAGTTGATCTGGAAAATTGCCAAAGTCCAAGTTAGGTTAGGGTTTTTGACATTTTGGACAGACTTTTTAGTCTTTTTCTTGTACGGGAAGTCCAGCCGCCTCATAAATAGATGGGAGGTGACGGCCGATTGAACAACACACAATCGACATATCAATATACTACTCCCTCCGTTCCAAAATAGATGACCCAACTTTATACTAAAGATAGTACAAAGTTGAGTCATCTATTTTGAAACGGAGGGAGTACTTTTTACCCTAGTTTTTACATCTCTCCCTTGTTCTTTCTCCCGTTCTCCGTTCGTTCTTCATGTTGAAGGGCAGCGATCCTCGAGGCTCTAGGGCGAGCAAATCAACCTAGGGCAGCCCATAGCCGCCGCGCGTCCAGACGGGGTCCCTCCCGGGCGCATGGGGTTTCGGGTCCTCAGAAGCACCCACCGGATTGCTTGCATACCGTGCTTCCGGACGGGTCTCCTTCGATGTGAGCTGCGGTGCATCACCCTCGGTATTGGAGGTACACGGTGACGTGTTCATGTGCGAACAGGCGGCCGGTGTTGCGGTATCTTGGGGAGGAGCGCCCGTAGTCATTGCCCCCGGGATGTAGCGTGAATCTTGTTAACAAATAGCATGCCTCGGTGTGTCGTCTATAATCTTGCATTAGCATTTTATTCTACATATTCAAATTTTGAAACCAAGATATCTTTCCATGTGACATGAATCCCCCCAACCCGCACCACCACCCACCCAAAAAGAAAAGACACACACAAGTAATTACCTGAAATTCTTTGTAGTCAACAGCACCATTCCCATCGTGGTCAACTTCACTCCATAGATCTTCCATTTCTTCAGAATTTACACGATCGGGGTGGACCATTCCTAACTGCATTTATTGTAGCATTAGAAAAAGTATTTTCTAAAGTACTCCCTCTGTCCTATAATGTAAGACATTTTTTACACTACTGTAGTGTCAAAAAACGTCTTACATAGTGGGACGGAGGGAGTAAGTGTTTTCTACATAGCACACACATAGTGTCCTTAATACCTGACAAAGTGCCTGGCAGAAGCTTGAATATGTGATACGATCATCTGAACTGTCAGCTTTGAGAAGTGCAAATGCATTCTCCTCCGGAAGGGATGCAACTTGGAGAAGAAGATACTGAAAAGAGAACAGTTTAGACTTTCAGAGTTAAGAGACAACGAACGTAATACTATTTTAGCTATAGTATGCCTTTTTTTAATTAATGACACAGTGTTGATCATGTTTGCTTACCTTGATAATACCAAAGACAGCTTCATTCCAGCTAGTTTTCAGGGGCTTCCTGCACTTGTCTGGATTCAGAAGCCATATAAAATCAACTCCACAGATGTTCCCTCTATGATTCCGATGACTCACCCACTATACTCAAGAAGAGGTAAAGGAGGAGAAAATTAGAATACAATGCAACCATACATACATATTAAGCGTTGCTGGGCTATCAAGCATTAGTAGTAAAACAGAATTGTCCTGTTACCTTGTGTGCATCTTCTTCGCTGTCACTGTACTGATGAGCAGTGTCATATGATGAAACAAATCCTTGTGAACGAAGAAATTTGTAAACTTGGCCGCGCTTACTTCCATTCCAATCACTATAATATGAATGCCCTGATCATATGTTAATATTTCACTCTGATATTCATAGAAGAACGTAAAAAATAGCATGTTTACTGCATACTCACCCACATAAGATGATAGGCATTGGACCAAGTTTATGCTCTTCCTGGTAAGCTTCTATGTACTGAAGGATCTTATATACCTACCATGGACACGGCAGTCAATTGTTACATACCATGCTGAAATATTGGCAGGCTGAATGATTAAGTGTACAACATACTAATCATACCTGCTTCAGTCGAACTATTGAAAGGCTGTGATCGTGGGGAAACACCAAATGAGTGTTCACGATGAGGCTCTGCTGCTGGACATAGCTGCTGCTCCGATTTTGCAAGAAAGGTATGGCTGACTCAACATGCAATAGCTGAGCAACTCGATCTCCAAAATCATTGAAAAGAAGCTCCCGGTGGTTCAAGACACAGAAGTAATTCCTATGTACAGCAGTTAGAAGACCTGGGTGGGGAATATACAATTTGAGTGAAAATTTGCAGACTGATCCCAGTAGCATTCTGTAACAACGCTATAGTTAAGAAATTGAATGTGCTTTCTCCGATAAATTCCAGAACAAAACAGCCAATCATGGCTACTGACAGATATTGCATGTATCAGTATCGAAGGCATTGAACATAACAGCTTACAAGTAATATTTATAGCAATCTCAGAACAAACAACCATTTGGATGGAGCAGGCAAAATAGACGGTGGTGGCTAAAAGGAACAACACACGTCAACTTACTTAATCCATACCACAAGATACTTTGTCATAATACTACCTGAAATGGGCGAGAGAGAGAGAGAGAGAGAGAGAGAGAGAGAGAGAGAGAGAGAGAGAGAGAGAGCTCACCATCTCCGCGGTTATTTGTGCGGGCTAGCTTGAACAGCGTATAATTTGCATCACCGAGCCGCTTCTCGTACATGTTTACTAGCTCATCATTCCCCAACCACACCTCCTGACACAATACCAAGACAACCTATCAATCACATCCTTGCGCAAACATCCATGGAAGTGAATAATCGGTCAATCCCCCTCACCTGGAGGCAGATGATGGAGGAGCGATCGCCGAGGAGGCGGTCGATGATTTTCTCATTCCTGCTAAACCAGTTGGCCCTGTTCTGGCTCTCCCTGCCATTCTGTGCCCAATGCCCACGGACACGTTACTTCACCGATCCAACAAAATACCGGCGGCAACTCCTCCCAACACAAGATGAAACAAGTGGATTCCAAGGGGAGGGAAAAGGGTAAGATCCAGCTCACCTCAGAATCCATGCGCTTGTAGATCGGCGCGAGGATGTTGAAGGTGGTGCATGAGACGGAGCGCTCGTCGCGCGCTTGCAGCAGCGGCGGCGGCCGCAGCCGCTGGCGGGCCTGCTGCTGCCGCCTGGCGCCAGCCTCCCTGCGCTGCTTCTTCGTCTGCACCAACCACACCGATCTCAGCAACTCAACTCACCGACACGCGCTAGAGGAAATGGACATGCCCACCAGCAAAGGTTAATTTAATTTCTCACCATCGCGATTTCAGGCGGAACCGAGGGAACGGGCGGGAAGCAACGGCGACGACGAGGAGGCGCTAGACCGGTGGGTGGTGGTCGCGTGGCCTCGTCGGGTTAGCTCCTGCTGTCCTTGCGATTTGCGGCTGCGACGAGTTGGAGAGGAGAGGAATGAAGACTGCCCAAGATGTGTTGCTGGCCTCGGCGTTGGCGTCTCGCCTTGCCTTTTAAATAGCTCGAAAAGGCTTCTGAGTACGGAAGTCGCTTTGGAGCAGGTGCATTACGAGCACCTTCTTTTTCAAGTTTGAAAATGTTACGTAGGTACTAATTTTCATGGTTCAAAAAATTCAGATTTATTTATGGTACCAGCTTTTTTGTGTAGCGTTATTATTGAACGAAATTTAACATGTGCTTCCTTCATTCCAAAATAATTAAAATTACCCGCAAAAAAATTAAAGTATTGTCCTAAGTCAAACATTTTAAAGTTTGATTCAGTCTCTAGAAAATTTTGCTAAGATCTACCATATCAAATACAACTACATATAATATGAAAATACATTTTATAATGAATCTAATAAAGCAAATTTTTTATTTGTAGATGTTGATATATTTTTGTATAGAACTGGTCAAGCTTACTGAAGTTTGACTTAAGACAAATCCGGAACTTCAATTATTTCGAAACAAAGGGAGTACCTAGAGAACATCCATATATACTCGTGTTAAAAATATAGCATTATTTGAGTTGTTTAAAGTAATGTGCTCCATTGCCCCCGTGCGCCAAAAGTCCGAGTTGCTCGATTTATTATGGACTTTGCTATATGGCCAACGGTAGAGATGAGGCAAGTGCAAGGTACATAAGATTGTGCGTTATGTTCAAATAGTCACAAAGTTGCAAACTACAAAAAAAGATTGTCCAAAAATCACGCTAATGATTCATTGTTAGTCACTCGGTCGTCTTCTGTTGTCTGCGTGATAACGTGGGAACTGGCGTGGTGTGGGACTGCTTGCAATGGTGAAAGGGCTTCGAACCGTTGCTCGCGAAGTGTTTTTGCCAAAAAGAAAAACTTCAATAGATCTTTTATTACGGAAAAGGTCACTCTTAAGTTACTTAGCTCCCACGAATTACTGCTACCTCATGCATCTGGGCTAACGTTGTAATTGTGTGTACGATTTTTACTCTTTGTGGGGCCCACCTGCCAAATGATGTGTGGCTTCTTTCCAGCGTTTTCGGCATCGTGTGTCGGCTGCGGCTGTGCTTGGGAAGTGGGGATGGGGGCCGATGTGGCTGGCTTTGATGTGCGCCAACCGCTCGCCCTCTCTAGCCAGGATCATCCCTCCTCTTCTCCCCCGAATCTCGATCCTCCTTCGCGTGCCACCACCATGAGCGTTCCTTCATCGATCCCTTTGTAGCCAGATGCACCTCCGCCTCTCGTCATGCCGCCACCTCCCCGCCTCCTCTGCGATGTCGCATTGTACCACACCTGATTCAAAGCATCCTTCGGTCATCCCCATGGTCATTCCATCATCACCCCAAACACCAAGTGGACCGATGACAAGAGCGTGTGCAAGAGCTATCGAAATCGAGGTTGCCTTATTGAGCTTTTGATGTAGGGTGGAACCCCAATTGATGATATGTTCCCACTTCGAGGGGTAAAGGGGGAAATCAACAAGAACAACAAGAGGAATTACTCAAATAAAACCCAAATCACACATCCACCAGAATAGCATACATGAGACCCACAAGTATGAGATGAACAATCAAGAGAAAATAGCACATTGGTAAGGTCCTTCCCAAATCCAAAGGAGATGAAGTCTTGATAATAGTCTTCTCCACAAGGGAGGTCTTGATATCCACTTAGGGATCTTCTCCTAAGAGATCTTGGTCTCCAAGAGGAGGGGAAGATGAGCAAAGCTCTCTCTAGATAATATCAATATACTTTGCTAACCCCACTTCATCCAAGTGAAGGGGTATATATAGTCTAGGGGAGAGAGGGGGATAAATGGGTCCAAACCAGAGTGGCTGCACACAGGCAGTTCTGAACGTCCGGAGGTTACCAGTCATCCGGTGGCTCACGAGCATCCGGTTGTCAGGAGGACATCGGATGTCCGGGGCTCGGACATCTAGAAGGCTTCCTTCTTCCGCTATTTTAGTACTAGACTAGTGGCACCGGAGTTTTGGAGGAGGGCCGTCGTTCAGTTGCTGGAGGATGTCAGACGTTCAGTACTTGCCGGTCGTCCGACCGCTGTAGGGTTCGTCGGCTGGGCCGTCTGGCTGATTAATCCTCAGGGCGCCGAACGTCTGATAAGGACCGGTCATCCGGTGGCTGTAGCTGGTCGTCAGCTCCTTCTCTTGCTTCTCGTGCTTAGCGTCCTCGCTGTCTTGTCCGTTGTTCATAGTGGCTCCATGGCCATCCTCGAAGTACATGATCACACACAATGTCTCCTCTTGAGGTAGTAGCCATGTCTCCCATGCAGAATGTGTAAGCTCAGAGAAGTGCGAGTTCACCTTGATTTCGATGGCCCTTGCACGAGCTCTAGTCATTGGTTCACTTGGTGTCTTGGGAGACGAGGGTACGTCCATGGGGATGACTGTAGGATGCTCCGCATCATCTCCCCCCTCTCGGGAAGACTCGACCTCGGATCATTAACTCCATCACAATGGAAGGCAGATAGGTCTTTGACGTTAAAGATGTAGCTCACGATGTACTTGTCGCGCGGGAGATCAATCTTGTAGGCATTGTTATTGTAGCGAGCTAGCACCTCGAATGGTCCATCAACACGAGGTAGGAGCTTGGACTTGCGCTCATTGGGGAAACGTTCTTTGCATGGTGTACGCACACAAGGTCCTCGGGGTTGAACACCATGGGGTGCTTGTTGATGTTGCGCTTGGTAGCGAGGTGGTGCACTTGGTTCTCGATCGTCCGGCATGTCTCTTCATGCACCTTCTTGAGGTAACTTGCTCTTCTACTCATGTCCATGTTGGTTCGCTCTTCTAGTGGTAGAGGAAGGATGTCCAACGGTGACAACGGGTTGAAGCCGTAGACGACCTTTAAGGGGACTTGCCAGTTGTCGAGTGTCATGCTCGATTGTAGGTGTATTCGGCTATGGGCAAGCATTCTTCCCATTACTTGATGTTCTTCTTGATCAAGACAGGGAGGAGTGTAGAGAGAGTCCGATTGGTGACCTTCATTTGCCCGTTGGTTTGTGGGTGGTATGTTGATGAGAAAAGTAGCTTGATTCCGATCTTGGCGCATGGTGTCTTAAAGTAACTTAGGAACTTGACATCGCGGTCCGACACAATCGTCTTGGGCACTTCATGCAATCACAAGATTTCCCTACAAAAGAGATTTGCAACATCTAAAGCATCGTTTGTCTTGTTGCAAGGAATGAAATGTGCTATCTTAGAGAAACGGTCCACAAAAAAATGAATCTTTACCATTTGGGGTTCTAGCCAAACCAAGCACATAGTCCATACTAAATATCTTCACATGGGTGATGTAGAATAGGAAGTGGCATATGTAAGCCATGAGATTGAGCTTGGGACTTAGCTTTGCGACATTTGATGCACCTGTTGGTGTAGCGTGCGACGTCGTGAAACATCTTTGGCCAAAAGTTGTTCTTGGAGAGCATGGTGAAGGTCTTGTTGCGGCCGAAGTGTCCCACAAGTCCTCCATCATGAGCTTCTTGCAAAAGCAACAAACGAAGAGAAGACTCGGGTATACAAAGTTTGTTAGTCTGATAAGATAGCCATCCTTGAGATAACACCGCTCCCAAGAAATTTTAGCTTGCCAATTGGCACAAGGAATCACAAACGAAGTACCATGCGCATACAAGTCTTTAATGTGCTCAAATCTAGTAACATTCAATTCAAGTTGAGGAACTAACATGTACTTGAGGGAAAGAGCATCTGACATGTTGTTTATTCAACTTGGTTTGACCTTTAAGGTAATTAAGCGTTTCATGATCCGTATGTAGGACAAATTCATGAGACTGAAGATAATGCTCCCAAACACGCAATACCCTTACCAAAGCATACAACTCTTTGTCATAGATGGGATAATTAAGTTGTGCGCCGGAAAGTTCCTCACTAAAATAAGCAATGAGTCGCTTCTCTTGCATCAACACGCCACCTATGCCATTACCACTAGTGTCGTAATGTTTTAATAGCGTCAATCATAGACTCGTCTACTTGAACACACTTAGAAGACACAACAAAGTCCAAGAAAACAAGCTTATCAACACCAAAAGTGCATTTTTCCATATTCACATAAAGATGCTCGTTTCATAGAACTTGCTAGACCTCTCGAAGATGTTCGACATGATCTTCTAGAGATTGGCTAAAGATAAGGATATCATCAAAGTATACCACAACACAAATGCAAATGTATTTTCGAAGGACATAATGCATGACTCGCATGAATGTGCTAGGTGCTTTGGATAAGGCCATAGGCATGACTAACCATTCATAAGCCAAATCTGGTTTCAAAAGCCGTTTTCCGTTCATCACCCTTTATATGCAAATTTGATAGTAGCCAATTTTAAGATCAATTTTGGATGATACCGTTGATAAACAACATCGACAAATACCAAATGTCAAACTGGTGGTAGCGGAAGGTGCAATGGTGGTGGACAATGGCTTGATATGCAGAAGAGAGTGGTGGTGGCAGCTGTCTTTTTTTAGTTTCGACAGGTGTAGTCGGATGATTCGGGAGAGGGTCCGGTTCATCCGGGAAATCTCTGGATCGTCCAGGACTTCGTCCGGATCGTCCGGGCAGGTCGTCCGTGGGGATTTGAGGCTCGGGAAGAACACGAAAATTTGGGTAAAGAGAAAAAATTGAGCGATTTTGGGGCGGGTTTCATGGTGGAGAATGTGGGGAATGCTAGATCCACTTGCAACATATTGAATCCATGGACCAAAATCAACAAAACATCCTCAAACCAACAAATGACAAAAAAAAGGCTTTTTTGTGGGGATTTTCGAAATTGGCCAAAAACAAGCAAAATTAGGCTAGAAAGTGGGGGGGTAGGACTCCAAGATGTGAATCAACCTATGCTCTGATCCAAGATGATGTAGGGTGGAACCCTAGTTCATGATCTTTCCACACTTGGAGGTAGGGAAAGGAGAAAATCAAGAGAAGAACACAAGAACAACACTCAATTGATCAAGATCTAATCACACATGTGCTAAATTCACATACACATAATGGATAACAGCACTACAAAAAACACTTCCATGATGATACGTGTTTGTCACAGTAGGTCACGTTTTCTATCATGCATGTACATTCATGAAGATTTTATGACAGAATCAAGATAGTCATACCTATGCTGTCGTAGAAGTGTTCCATGATAATACTAAAATTATCATCACGGAAGTGTCCATTTCCATGACAATAAAAGACGCGTCATGGACGTTTTTTCGTCAAGGGTAACAGACATGTGGCATCCACCGCAATGGGTCGTCATTAAGTTATCGGGTTCCAATTTGGATCCGGTAACCCATTAACAGCCTGGACCAATGGGGATTTTCCACGTGTAAAATTCTCATTGGCCAAAGGAACCACATGTTAGATCGGCGTTGGGACAAATGTCATCCATTCAATGGACAAGAGGCGCCTATGATACGTCGGCACGTGGCACGAACGAACAGTGTCCTTTTTATGTTTAAAAGGCTAGCCCGTTTGACTTGGTCAAAAGTTAGTGGGCCAGCCCATGGAAAGCCTGTTAACAACCTATTCGCATATAGCCCATTTACGGCCTGGGAACCCATGACCCATTATGGCCTTTCCGAATTAGGCCAGTAGCATCATATGGGTCGTCCAATATGATTCTTGCATGTTGTCAGTTTCGTCCCATGTATGGGGATGCAGAGCATCCTTCCATCATCCCCATGGACTCTATACCGACACATCAAGCACCACGTGGGCCTATGGCAAGAGCTCGAGCCCACACCATTGTAATCAAGGTGAACTCAATCCTACTTGAGATAAATATGGACATGAATGGAACTTGGTTGCTACCACACCAAAATATGCTATGTGTCATTAGGTACGAGGATGAAATCCAACAAGAGGTTAAGGAGTACCCCCAAGGCTATTAGGACCCCGATCCTAAGTCACGCCGATCTAGCATGTAACACATCATATCACTTTGCGGCCTCACGCACGGTAGTCCCACGGCTGCAGCCTTACCTTGGCCGGGAACTTTGCGCCTTTTGGCTCACGTATATGATTGTGTCGCTATCATCCATATGATAGAGAACCCGGGCCGACATGACTAGTCATAAACCCAAGGTCGCACAAACTTATAGGGACAGACATACGTAACCCATCAACGAACGTGTCAATCATCAATGTATGAACCCAAGTCATAGCAAGCTACAAGGACTTAAAGGAACAACGCATGACAATTCCCTGAAGGGACAAACACAGGAACAAAGAAGGATACATGCCGGCCAACCTAAGTGTTCCGGAGCAGTAATGAACTACCATGGCTCAGTGGAAGCACTAGGAGACATTTCCCCATAAGGGAGGCTTCCAAGAATAAACAACTAGGTGTTTGTGACGCCCTGAGGCCGTTGCGTCAGGTGTCTTCCAATTTTTCGCTGTTGTTGCCTTGTCACTCGTTTGTTTGTTGCATCTTGCCATGTCATCATGTGCATTGCATCATCATGTTTTCAAAACTTGCATCCGTCCCGGCCCCCCGTTCCTTCCGTTGTTCGTTCTGAGCCCAGACACACTTGCACGCGCCGCAGCACGTCCGAAATATTATTTTATAAGTACCCGGAAAATGTTCTCGGAATGGGTTCAACGTTGGCATGTGGTGTTGTTATGTTGTCAGTAGGCTGGCTGCCAAGTTTCATCGCATTCGGAGTCCGTTTGACGCCCCAACAGATAACTATAGCCACAATATAGTCGGTCAAACGCCGGATGTTTTTGGTCTCCGGAAGCAGTTGCCGGGCTGCTTTACTTCCCTCTCATCTCAGCCCAAACCTCTCTAGCACAACCCACTAGCCCACCTATCAAACCCCCTCCGCTCCGGACCCTCCGATCGAGATCAAATGGCTCCGAAACGGCCTCAAACCCCTCCTAACCCTAATCCTAACCCCCCCTTTCCTATTTAAACCTCCCTCTTGCCATTTTGGGCAGCAGCTAATCCCCCCTCCTCGAATTCAGCGCCCCCAAATCATCAGTTGCCGCCACCTCCAGCCTTCTCCTTCGATTCCGGCGCTCCCCACCTCCTCGCGGCCACTTGGCGCGATGCCATTGGCCCGCCGCCACCTGAGCCGCCGCCCACAACCTACTAGATCTCGCCATGTGCCCCCGGCACCCCCACTTCACCATGGCCCGCTCAGGCCCGCGCGGGGCCCACCCCAGGCTAGATCTGGGCCTGAGCTGTCCCGCCGCGCGCCCGAGCGCCCGCACCTCCAGCCTCCCGCGTGGACAACCCCGAGCTTCATCACCCGTGACCCGTCGCCTCCACCCCATCGCTCGCTGGAGACCAGGGTCACGGGAGGCCGCGACCACCTCTCCGACCAGCAGGTCAACAGCACTGGGCCTCTCCTCGTCCTCACCCTGTTTTCCCTGGTCCTCTCCAATCCCCGCGCTGCATCAGCTGCAGGACGCCGCTGCCATGGTCAACCATCACCGGAGCTCCACATCGCCGCCGCCGTTGGCCGGATCCAGTCCCAGTGCATGGATCCATCCTTCCCCGTCGCGGATCCAGTCTCCTTCGCACGTCCCAGACCTTCTGGCGTCACGCCCGTTGCCACCGGGAGCGACGTCGCGCCGTGTCTCTCTTCAGAAAGCAGGAACCCTCAATCCATCGCACACACGCTCGTGGGCCAACGCCGTCCCGCGGCCCAGATCCCGTCGGCCCACTTTCCCTAGGCCCAGCAGCTCCTTCCCTTTGCCAGATCCAGCCCGACCTCCTCCAACCTCTGCATCAAACTGGGCCTGGCCACGGTGAGCAGCGCCCAGCCCCTCTCCTGTGCTTGTTGGGCTAAGCAGTTTCAGCCCGTGGACGTGTTTTTCCTTGGACAAATTTGCTAATTTTCCTTCACACGCATAATTACAGAATTTGCCATCATTTTAAAATGCTCACACCTAAATAACCATGCATCGGAATTAATTAAACTTTATATGAAAAATGCTTAGAATTTTGTCTAGTTTCATAATATGCTACTTTCATCCTAGTTAAAAAAAACTTGTTGTTTGCATTAATTTGTTTAAATGCCATGTTAAAATGATTTATTTCATAACTAATTAACCGTTGCTCCGAATTTAATAAACTTTATATGTAAATGGGGTAGAAAAATTCCTAGTTTAACATGATGCACTTTGTTTTATTGTTTAACAACAATAAAATATGCTTTAGGACAGATCAGTACCAACCTTAAAATATGCACATGGGGATTTTCCGGAATTGTTGTTTGTTGTTCCGGCCTCATTTAAATTAGCCTAGATAGGTAGTTTTCTTATGATTCACCTCTTGCCATGTTTAACAACATTTCATATTGTTGGGTACATAACGGGAGAGAACTAAATAAATGTATGTGGTGTTTCGTCAATATGCAACTCATTGCATATTGAGCTCCACTTAATTTGTAGTATTGTTTGTGCACTTTGCCATGCCATGCCTCATTAAATCGGACATGCATCATACTTGGTTGTGCAGCATGCCATGTTTATGTGATGGTTGTTTACTATGTTGCTTGCTTCTTTCCGGGTTGCTTCTCTCGTTAGCTTCGGTTCCGTTCCGGAGTTGTGAGGATTCGTTCGACTACGTCCGTTTGTCTTCTTCATGGACTCGTTCTTCTTCCTTGTGGGATTTCAGGCAAGATGATCATACCCTCAAAATCACTTCTATCTTTGCTTGCTAGTTGTCCGTTCTATCTCTATGTCGCGCTACCTACCACTTGTTATATCATGCCTCCCATGTTGCCATGTCAAGCCTCTAACCCACCTTCCTAGCAAACCGTTGTTTGGCTATGTTACCGCTTTTGCTCAACCTCTTATAGCGTTGCTAGTTGCAGGTGAAGTTGAAGTTTGTTCCATGTTGGAACATGGATATGTTGGGATATCACAATATCTCTTATTTAATTAATGCATCTATATACTTGGTAAAGGGTGGAAGGCTCGGCCTTATGCCTGGTGTTTTGTTCCACTCTTGCTGCCCTAGTTTCCGTCATACCGGTGTTATGTTCCTTAATTTTGCGTTCCTTACGCGGTTGGGTGTTATGGGACCCCCTTGACAGTTCGCTTTGAATAAAACTCCTCCAGCAAGGCCCAACCTTGGTCTTACCATTTGCCTCACCACCACCTACTTTTCCCTTGGGAGTCATGCTCCCGAGGGTCATCTTTATTTTAACCCCCCCGGGCCAGTGCTTCTTCAAGTGTTGGTCCGAACCTAGCCGCCTGCGGGGCCACCTCGGGGAAACTCGAGGTCTGGTTTTACTCGTAGCTTGTCTCATCCGGTGTTGCCCTGAGAATGAGATACGTGCGACTCCTATCGGGATTGTTGGCACATCAGGTGGCTTTGCTGGTCTTGTTTTACTGTAGCGACCCGACCCGAATGGATCAAGTCTCTGTGCTTAAGTGTCATCCCTGGATCGGTATGCTGACACACACAATACTCGAGGATTTATAACAGAGGTAAATCACATGTATAAAGTAACGTAAATACTATTACCTCAATCCAAAATAGCGGAAGTAACAAAGTTGTGGATTCCCATCAACACCAACGGCAAAGTTGAGTGTAGAAATCGTAACCCTAACGTATCACTTACTCGTCGTAAGATATCCTGCAACATGAGACGTTGCAGCCACAAAGGGTCAGTACATTGAATGTACTGGCAAATTCACACCATAGAGAATGATGAACAATGGCTATCACTACATGCATATATGGCTGGTGGAAAAGCTCTATGGTTATATGTTTTTGCGAAAAGCCAATTTTTCCCTACTGCAAAGGAATAAATTTTATTTAACTATCATGGTGGTTGTTGAACATTGAGAATGGTTGACAACATTCTCAATCCCAATTAAGTAACATCATTAAACCCAACAAACTTAATTTAAAGTAACATGATGAGATTCACATGATAATCCAAGAACTAGATACTCAAATTGTCCATAACCGGGGACACGGCTAACCATGATTAGTTTATTACACTCTGCAGAGGTTTGCGCACTTTTCCCCACAAGACTCGATCGCCTTCGTTTGGTTTCTCGCACTACATGGTGTTTGAGAAGACGGATGATCGAGACATAGTCTTTCAGAAGCGCTAGCACCTTACGATCGGGTAGACCGTACCACCTACATCCCCTACATCTGCTAGTCTACCACTGTAAGAGTTCGCACGACTTAGTCAACTATGCTAGAGCCCATAATAGCTTGTGGCTGCACACAGAAGTTTCTAGTATGAATAGTCTCATGATCCCTTTGAGCCTGGGTGGCGAACCATAGGATGATCACACGGTAACCCCGGGATCTCCTAGGACAACAGTGGTATATCCCCAGGTGTCCGGGCAAGTCCACTGGTATATCCCCAGGGTGCCCCAACCAATCCACCTAGATGTGTATTATAGTAGCCACCTTAAGTTAAACCTTAGTTAACAATAATCTCTCACATCTTTCATGAATACTCTCAAAACCCAATCCACGTCTACGAGCATAGCATGGCAATGTAAGCATAACGTAAAAGTAACTCCCAAGGTTCGAATGCAGGGCAATAGGTTCCTACCTCATCAACTACTTCCCAATACCCACATGTTATCAATTCCTAACCATGCAATGTTTGAGGGTTGAAACTAATGCATAAAACTGGGTGTTAAAGGGATATGATCAAAGTGTGAACTTGCCTGCAATGTTGATGAAGATGATTCGCACTCAAAAATCTTGATAGCTCTACTCGTCACACTCCGGTCAATCTATCGTAATCAAGCAATAGTAACCACACATAAGCAATCACTCAAAGATCGGAGAGAACAACGAAAACAGTTCGGAAAATGCTAAAACCAAGCAAATAACTCTTGCAACATAAAACATTTTCTAACAGTACCAAAATTATGTGAATTTGGCCTTATCAGAAAGTTTAGGTCAAGAGCTTTGATTTGCAAAAAGAATCAACTCAAACGGAGCTACGAAACTCAAGTTATGATCAAACGAAGTTTGAATTCAAATCTGATCTAATTCAAATTTTAAACTTTTCAAAAACATGTTTGAGTTGGATTACTGGATAGAGGAGATCATAACGAAGACGTGGGCGTTGGTTTCATTGGATTTGGACTAACGAGTAAAAAGTTATAGTCATTTGAAAATCAGGGACTAATCTATAAATAAAATCTTCACGGATGGGTCCCTGGCCGAGATTAACAGAAAAAAGAAAACACTAAATAACGAACATTCACTAACTAGTTCTAAACAGAGAACGTTCTCTAAATAGATCTAACTAAAAAAACTAAACCGTTTTTTTAACGAAAACCGAAATCACCTAAAGGAAAATAAACCGGACCGGGGCGGTTTTATACCGGTTCGAACAGAACCGGCGGTTCGCGGAGCGGATCGGAC